>NW_028270178.1:43090987-43391523 GCF_037043375.1 Chiloscyllium plagiosum
AACCCATACAAATTCATTGGCGACAAAAGTATTTCAGGGACTGGGAATCCTGCAGAAATAACTAACCTCATGAATTCTGAATGTCTGTCCACCATCTATAAGATGCATTTTGAACATGTCTACAACAAAAAAAAAAATCCACTGACACTCAGCTGTGTCAAATTTACCAAGGCTCGTTACGAAGGACTACTAAAACTTGACTTTAAGAAGGACAAGTGCCACAAATACATGGGAATATCACCATGTTGACATTCCGTTCCAAGCCACCTTTCTTCCTGATTTGGAAATATATTGATATTCCTACAATGACACTTTTTCAAGTTCCCTACCTAATGGCATTTTACGTCCACCTGCAGCACATGGACTGGAGTAGTTAAATAAGGCAGCTCAACAAAACATTCTCAAGGGTAATAAGTTATAAAGAATATGAACTGGGTCAATCAGATTCGGACATCAATTAGAATGAAAAATAAGATCTGATCATGCCCAACACAAAACGCTGAGTTTTGGGTTTTGTGAGTGCAAGCAGGCTGGATCTTGTCCGTAGCTTGTTTGTTGTGAACAGCTGATGGAATATACTGTTGGAAACAGTCTTTCAGAGTCACGGTCTACATAAGGAGCATCACACCGACACTGACATTCACATTACCACTTTACTGAGCTGGAGATAGCCAAAAGCAATTGAAATTGTACTCATAACTAAATGCGACATGCTTACACACACAGCAATATTGATGTCATGAAAATTATTAGGTGTGAATATTCGCAGGGAGAAAGTGAGGGTTGCAAATTCTGGATATCAGAGTTAAAACTGCTGGTGCTGAAAAAGCAGAGCCGGTCAGGCAGAATCTGACGAGCAGAAGAATCGATTATTAACACACAATATTACTACATGTACTACATGTAAAAAGAATTGTATATTTTCAAAGACCTTGCAATTAATAATAACTTGTCCTTGGATGGGGTAAGGAGACTTATCATTTCAATTCTCCTTACTGTGATTTGAGCCCTACTTTCATCGTATTGTCTTTGTAAATATGAACTGAATAAATGGGTGGATTTTATGCTTATTGGACAATCGAAATATGGGTATTATCAAAGGATGTCGGACCTTCAGTAAAGAGACGAAATTTCCGTCGAAATTTCCATCTGGATTTACACACAAGGACGTTGGGCCGGGATCGTGCTGGAAATCAATGTCGCTGCACAATTTTGTTTGATACTGACGTTGTGGAGCTGACATGAACTGGATATGGGAGATGAGGGTTCCGATGTCAGGCGCCATGTGTTGCAGGAGTCCATCACCTTCAAAACACCGTAATTCGGGATCGGGTCCAAGGTACAGAATTACAAAGTTTAGGTGACACACCAGAAGAGAGAAACTTGGATGACGTTGCTATTGTCTGGTGATTTTGCCACATGTTGAACTGCGTTTGGATCAACACGGAGCTCTGTGCTCGGCATTGACCACTCTGCCCCATACATTCCCAGTTGTTCATGTATATCTGCAACTGGTCTGTTATGAAGGATTGTGTGAATAACTGGTCAGTTCCCGTTTGGAAGGTCTGTGGACAGATTTTGGGGCCGACCAGTTTTTTGGAGGTAGTGATGAGGCCAAGTAGCACTGAGTCTGAACTCCGTCTTTTTTATCAAAGTCGGTTTCAACAGCTTTGCTGACTGCAAGATCGTCTGAATATGAATCAGCTATTTACTGCAGTCACTGGATTATGCAAGATTTAGTTGTGTACTCGGGTAATTGAATTATTGTTCACTTGAATTGCTTTCAACTGAACAACAATGCTGCTTGGCTTGTTTTAAAATATGCAAGAAGTAAAGTGATATTAACTCTTCATTGTACAAAATGTAAAAGTGACGTGCCGTATATTTCCCACAGACAAATCAGACTTCTGTGAACATGTACGTGTCCTGGCAACATCGCAATCCATGCTGGTAGGTTTTGTCCCACTAACATGGCAAAGCTAAGCAGAGGGAGGCAACTAATATCTAATAGTACATAGTCACTATAGTGCTCAGCATTGATGCTGGATCTGGTGGCTGCGAGACAGCTCTACATCAGGGTATCAGGGAATAAATAGAAGGGACATATATAATTGACCACATCGTCAGCAATCTGCCAGCTGCAGCTACACCTTTCCATTTAATATATTGGCAAGTGTGGTCACTGCACAGTCCTTATGGGGAGGAAGGTCCAAGACCCACCACCATCTTATGTAGAAACCCGTGTGCTGAATGGGACAGACTGTAAGCAGATCGACTAACTAACGAAGACGGGACCATATGGTGCAGAGGGCCATCGCCCCCTGCAGATTCATACTCAGAACAACTCAAACATTCCACAAGCTATCGGTCCGGCATACCTCCCACACCATAGTAACCATCAAGCTAGGGATCCACCCTGAATCAATGAAGGGTGCAGAAGTACATGGTGGGACTCGCACCATCCAGATCTTGACGGGAGTGGACAAACTGGAGGAGCTCTTATTGTCTTCAGCTTTAAAACAAAACGAATTGCATGCGAAACAGCATCAGCAATAAGTGATGAACAGGGCTCAGTGATCGTTGAAACAATGTTTGAGATCGAACTCTGTAGTTCTGCTGCATGTAGACATAACTGATAGTAGACAATGAAAGAGACTGTTGGAGGTAGAGGCTCCTCTCCAACAATGAAGTCCCAAGTTATGCGAGAGCGCAGCACATCATGGGAAAAAAAAAGAAACAGAACTGCTGCATTTGTAACAATCTTCATCCAGAAGGGCTGAGCAGATGATTCATTCCGGCCTCTTCCTGTCGACCCCAGCAGCAGAAACCCCAATTTTCAGACAATGAGATTCACTCCACACAATGTCAAAAAAAAAAGGACTGGAGACACTGGAAGCCGTGATTTAACTCCAGAGATTCAAAAATCTTCAACCAGGCTGTTCCATTCCAGGCGGAAAACTGGCATCTCCAAACAATGTGATAAATGGCCCATGTTTGTCCTGTAAACAAAAAGCAGAGCATTGCAGCCAGCCACTGAGCCATGGGTGTACGGTCTACCATGTAAATGTGAAGAAAGGTGCCAGCAATAATGTGATAAATCAGTAATAACGTGTTCAGTGGCATTCCGTTAGTGCTCCATTAGGTTCACTCAAACCCTGACCCTATTTAAACATTAGTTCAAAAGGATGAAATTCCAAAGGGGCAGTGAACGCTACCCGTAACATCGTGACATCATATACCAGTGTGTGACAATATCAGTCTGAGGAAAATTACACTTAGTTGGAAATGGGGGAAGTCGTCCCCTGTTTGTATTTATTACCAGCAAAAAAGTAATGTTGTCAGTGTCACTAATTCAAACTCCAGGACAGCTCTGCAGCCATTCCTCCGGAAAGAGGCTGTTCGAGTCTCAAACATTTTCAGCAGCTGCAATGACCCTCTCTCCATCCAAAAGTCAGAAGTGGGAATGTTCATTGATTACACCATTCCACTGATACTGAAATTGTCCATGTGTCACAAGACCTGGAAAATATCCAGCTTTAATCTCATAGATGACAGATAGTATTCAGAGAATACAATTGAGAGACAAATTCATAAATAACGAATCAAATATCCTTCCTTGATATTCAATTTGGTGCTTATTAGCATCCTGGGTTATATCACTGACGTTTCTTTCAAGAGCATGTCAGAGGCTCTGAATTCTGCAATGTGTAACTCACCTGCTGATACCCGAAAGCCTGTCCTCAAAGCCGATGAGGATTACATCCCAGGAATAACACAGGACAAAACCTGTCCATTCGATTGCTTTCACTTCCACAAACATCCATTCCCTCCACCACTGATGCTCAGTACTTCAAATACTACAGTGACTTCAAGATGAACTGTACTTAGGCTTATTAGACAGCACCGTATAAACCCTCGGTCTACAAGGACAAAGGCAGCAGGTCCAAGGGAAAATCACCCTTCTGCATGCTCCCTCTTTCTTAGGGTCAGATGTGATGAAGTTGGCTCATGATGTAACTATTCCTATATCCTCAGATTACGAAATCACTCCAGGTGCAACAAGACTTGGCCAAACGCCAGGCTTGGTGTGGCAAATTGGAAGTAACATTTGAGCAAAATAAATATTAGATAATAAGTATTCTAAATAATGTCACCATCGCCATTTGACATCCAACCACAGTCACTTCGCTGAATCGATTAGCATGAACATTCTCAGGTTAATCCAAGATCACACAGCTGATCTGGTTAGAATATCAGATCGGAAGTTAGGAAGCCTGCAGTGAGTAACTTTTCTTCTGTCTTAGGAAAGCCTGTCCACTATCTCTGAGTCTCAAGTCAGGAATATGATAGAAGGCTTTCCATTTACCTGAATGAGGGCAGCTCCAGTAATAATCCAACAGTTTGACACAGTCTGAGAATGAGCAGCCCCGTTGATCGGCTCCAATCCACAATCACTCCCTCTGTCCACCATCCACACTCAGAATCTGCTGTGAATACCATGGTACGCTTTCAACAGTATCTGCCATTCATTGTCACTTCCATCTGGAAAGAAAAGCGCAGCATTTTGGGAAATGAGATCATATTTCAGTTGATTCTCACCTAAATATTGAAGGGACAAAGCCAGACTAAGAGCTGGAGTATTAGTATGACCCAGTCTCATTTTATTAAGCTGAGAACAAACATCATCCAGCTGTAAAGGAAACAATAACAATTAGATAAATCAAAATCAGAGCTGTGGCAGGTATTCTGATCGGAGATTAATGTGGCTCTGAGAAAGCGTGTCCCTTCAAGGCAAAAGTGTCAGGTTGCAAAATCCAGACATTCCTCAAAGTCTACAATTATTCAGGCACAAAATATGCGCTAATGGCTGTCAGTGGTGTGAGGAGGGGTGAGATCCGAAAATAAATTATGAAGGCAACAGTATTTGTGAAAGTATACTGACCAGAGATATCAAGCGATATTTAGCAGTTTCTTTTCATTACAGTAAATTATTAAAGGCATGGATAGTTGGAGAATTTCTCCCAAGGTGGATATATTAATTACTCGGTGTCATAGGTTTTACGTAAAAGGAGGGAAGTCTGAATGGAATTTGAGAAGCACGATTTTATTTTCTGTTCCAGAACATGAAAGTGCCTTGAATGCAATCATAGAAGAAGAAACAAAAACAACGTTTCAGAAATATCTTTACAGATATATGAGTAGGCAGGGAATAAAATGATATCGGAAATTTTATACCTTTCGAAAGGCAGCATGTGTCAGTGCGGGCTTGCTGGGCTGAAGGGCCTGTTCCTGCGCTGTACTGTTCTTAAAGGCAAGATATCAGCATGATGAAGGCCAATTGCTGACTGATTGATTACAAGTGATCGACAGCCACATTGCTTTAGATCTCTCCTCCTTCCCACTGTGCGGTTTACTCAGTTTGGACAATTTGATATGGAAGCCAGAGCTGATAACTGGTGACTCTATCTCCTTGCTCACTCTTGCAGACTTCTATGTTGGAAACAAACGTCTCTGGGAACACCACAAAGACAGAGGCTGCATGCACTCCACACCAAACAAAGCGAGAATATGTCACATAATAATCTCACCATGACATCGCAGCACATATCCAAATCACTGAGAGCATGCTTCTGTACATCAGTGCTGCACTGACAAGTCTCACTGCAATGCTGCTGCAAGGACACTGTGCTGTGGGACACACATCCAGCACTTGGACTGCACTCTGGCTGCTTCCTGTGTGTTCACACATGCTCACTTTTAGCTGTGTTTACCCTCATCCTGCCAACCAGTTGGACACTACTGCCATATTTTCTTGTTGTTTAGTACAGACAGAAAAGAAAACAGGGTACCTGATATCATTCTCCAGTCTATCAAGGTACACAGTGAGTGAGGGGGAGTCATAGATACCAGTCCAGCAGATTGGAAACAGTCAGACGGAGTTTCGTAGTTGTTTGGGTAAGGATCCTTCCCCTGTTCGGGGGTGAGGAGCTAAATGTTGGGTGGCTCCTTCAGTAATGTGAGAATTACCAGAAGTATTAGGGAGATGGAAGTTGTGGATACAGCTATTAGTGCTGGTACAGTGGAAGGAAAGGTGGCGAGGTGTCCTAAATGAGGGAATAGGCAGCACACACACCAGTAGGAGTTGGGGAGAGGGAAGAGAAGAGGTTAGAGGGATACTGAGAGAGCTGCTTCATTTAGAGACAAGTGGAAGAACATGAGCCTTGGTGGCAGGTGGTTGCAGTTTGGGACATAGATTGAAGGCGAGGTCACAAATTGCAGATGGTGGCACTTACCCTGGTGGAGTGGAGAAGGTCATGGACTGCCATTCGGCACTACTGGGCATTCACTCAAGAGGCTGGCACGTCACTGACCCAGCGTTCAATTACAGAAAAAAACTGATAGGGTTTGATATCATGCCCTCCGCTGTCAGTCCTGAAGATGACAATGCTCCTCTTCTGCACCAAGCCATCCACCAGAACCTCAAAGTGGGACGCCAATTTTAACCCCTCTGCCATGTCCAGGGAAATTTAACATTGACAATCCAAGAGTGCAATGACGTTTTAACGGTGCTACCTATTACAGGGAAATCAATTCATTTTCGATGATCCAGGCACTGGCAATTGTCATGAAAAAGAGAACAATCATTGCGCTTGTGTCATTTGAGAGGAAGACCACGCGGGCAGAGAAGGTGGGCAATGTGGTAGATTGCTGATAGTGTCATGACAAAATGCAATTAAAATTGTGAGAAGAAACGCTCCATGAAACTCGATTAAAATGAGAATTGATCAAATCATAAGATGATTTAGGCGTCTGTCTGTCTGTAACAACATAGGGAGATGTGAAATATTGGGAGTTATAAACTTATGGAGTAGGGAGTTACAAAGGAGATTGACATCTTTAATAGATGCTAACACAATTTTTCAGGCTGTTAAAAGATGCCAGAGAAATTTCCTTTGCCTTATACTGGCTATCATTATCCAATCCTTCCTGGATACAGGGATGGTACCCGAGGACTGAGGAATGGTTAACACCGTGACGTCATTTAATGTGGAGCATGGGACTGACTGAATAGTTCGAGGCTGGAACTCTGAGGCGCAGGAAAAACTGTCACTGAGGAAGTTCCAGGGACTCCAGAATAGTCGACCTGGATTTGTTCAAGGAAGATCGTGCGTAATTCATCTGACTCTGTCGGTTCACAGTAGACATGTCACTCGATGTGTCGTACTTGGATGTGGCAAAAGATCACATGGCAGCTTGTTTAAAAAGAGAAATGATCGGGTCCAGGTCAAGGGGGCAACAGCCCAGAGAAGTGCAAGACAAGACATTTCACGACATCAACAATAAAGAGGAATCTACAATAAATGAGAGTGCAATCAGTGTCGGCAGATCCCTGAAAATAGTTGGAGACATCAATAATCTCGTTAAGGCAGCAAATGGTATTATTTCCTCGATCAGCCAAACGTACGATTCTGGTCTGCTTCCTACCAAAGTGATGTTGTGAAAATTGAAAGGGTTCAGAAAAGATATGCAAGATAGTTTAGAGAGTTGGAGTATTCGAGCCTCAAGGAAGGTTGAATAGGCTGCGAATGTGTTCCGTGGATCGTCGGAGACAGAGGGGTGACGTTATAGAGGTTTTTAAAATCATGAGGGGCATAGATGGGGTAAAGAGACAAAGGGCATCTTTTTTCACACAGAGGTGATGCGTGTGTGGATTAAGTTACCAGGGTAGTGGTGTAGACTGGTACAATAACACAATTTCAACATCCAGATCGCAATGTGAATAGGAACGTTTTGGAGGGTTATTGATCCAATGCTGACATGCGGGACGAGATTAGGCTGAGACATGTGGTCGGCGTGGAGGAGTTCGACTAAAGAGTCCCCTTTCGTGCTGTTCATGTCCATGACATAATGACATTATGAGAGCCGGAACGTATGCTGGGACGGATAAATAATGAGTTCAGTAACAACTTGTGTACGGTGTGCAGTTCTGTCGACCCCATCATATGGAAAGATAGAATTGGACTGCAGAGTGTGCAGACGAGAGTCGTTACACTGTGAATGTGAAAGTTCATTTCTGAGGAAAGATTGGAACGGAGAGTGCTGAGAGCAGACTTGATTCAGGTGCACATATTGTCAGTGACCTGTGTAGAGAGTCATAGAACATCTTGGTTCTTTGCAGAGAGCAGTTACCAGCAGTTGATATTTAAATGTAATTGGTTGAAATACGAGAGAGATTTTGAGGAAAGATGTTATTTCATCCAGGGTGTGGTAGGTATTTGGAAGTCACACATGGAAGCGGAGTAGAGGCAGAAACTCTCAAAATTTTGTTTTTAAAAAGAGTACTGAGATCTGTACCTGAAGTCCTATCGTCTCCAGCATTTCAGAACAACGGCTTTGCAAAAAAAGTTACTTTTTTTTGTCAATGCAGACAAAGTGCAGTGATCTCATTTACGTTGTGTTATTTTATGAAATTTTCAAAAGTTACCAATACCTGATGCCATCAATATGCAGGGGTGAGGGGAGAGGGCATAAAGGACCCATGTGTAATGTTATTCGTAACACAATAACACTTATCCCATACTTTTATACACAATGCTACTTTAGCGTGTTGGGTTATTTAGCTTTCATGTATAAATGGTGAAAACTCTTGAATCCCCAGTTATCAGAATTGGTCACAATGCATGGACATCTCCAGAGTAACAGCTACATCTAAACTGCTTCGTAATATTTAAAGTTATCATTTCGTTTGCCTTTTTGAAAAGTTAGAAAGGAATTCAGGGATGGCAGCTGGAGACCAGGATGGCTGTAGGGTACAAAAGACGTTACAGAGATAGGAAGGTGTGTGAAGGCTGGGTCTTCCAGGGACATATATTGTTCTAGGGGCTGTCAGAGATTATGAATACAAGGACAGTTATAGTTTTTGTTTGAAGTAAAAAACGGAACTGGACCAGCCAAATCAATATTTTGCGTACACGAGGATTGTGGAGAGAAATCCTCCATGAAATCTGACGAAAATTATACTTGGACAATTTATGACATGACTTAGCTGTTTGCTTGTCTCCACTAGAAAGGGGCATGACAATCATGTACATGAGGCCGATAAATTTAGCCGACACTATGAAAAGGGAAGCGAATTATTCATCTGCACAGCTTATGGTCAATGTTGTGCCTTCCATTCTTAGCAGCTGATACGACTATTTCTTTGTATTTTCAGTTGTAACATCTCAGGAAGTGATCACTTATTCTGATCTGCCGCTCTGTTGAGTTGACCGTTGGTCAAGTAATGACTTTTGGGAGTTTTTGTTGTGGTGAGTAAGTTCTGTTGTAATTTTTTCAGTTCAGAATCACATCGAAACCTAATTACAGAATAGGAAACTACATTCAGAACTGAACAAGCCATAGCGCTTAAGGGTATTTATACTTATCCACACCCATTCTGGAAAGCGTGTCTCACAATGAGATCAGAATGTTGCCAAATTCCGTCTCTTGTCTGAATGTGGTCGGCTGATCTCACCGATATTGGAACTGAGCTCCAAAGTTCGATCATGAAGACTAAACACTCTCTCATCAGCCTTTGCAGAATCAGCCCCTGGTACCTATTCCAGTACGTAGTTCTACAGTCCGAACAGACGGGTTCAAGACTCAACAATGTGCCTTCGCATTTGCAGCTCTTTAGCTTTTTTCTTGAAACTGACAGCCAAAAGGTGAATTTCAGATTCTTCCCTCTGTGCCTTCAAATTGCCAATCTCTATAACATGTTTTTATGTTCGATAACTCTTTCTTCCTCTGTACATTCTATAACCTCTACAAACATTCATGCATTTACAGCATCCTCCAAACCTGCAGAGCGCCCGTTTCAATACCCCTTGATCCTGTGGGAGAATCTCACAGGTGTATGGGCAGATTGTTTTTTTAGAAGCGGTTAGAGCTAGCAAAGCACGTCTGGGTGGAGGATGTTGAGACGGAGTCCTTGCAAAAAACAGAAAGGAAAACTTATAATGGTGCTGCAGGAAATTAATAGGAGGAGGTTCTGCTGAAAAGGATGTGACTTTTCTTGCAGAATCTAACAGAGGGTTGAAGCAGCTGCTGGAGGTTTCAGAGACTGGGAGATTTGAAGGGGCACATGAATGTTCGAGATACCTGGAAGAGATTACAAAGTTAGGGATTGCTGGAAATGTTTCCGCATATCAGGAAGGATTATGTACATGGGGTTTGCAGAGATGGGGATCTGTATCGGGACAGCAGGTGCTTACAGAATCGGGAGAGCTGTCTGGACAAGCTGCTGTGTTCTGCAACCTTTCCTATGCTGGAGACATATTAGAACCGCTGATTTAGATATCCATGCATGGCAGTGATCAGCACAAATTCTCAAATGCGATAACAATTCCAGTTCGAGTATAGAGATTGACGCGAAGGTGTGGTCTGCACAACTCTCTACAATTATTAATCATGTACGGATTGCGAAAATCATTTGGACGGTATACTAGCTTCTATTCAGCGCTCGTTGCTCAACAACTATCTCACCTTGTTTCTGAAAACTGGGCTGTTTCTGTGAGTTTGAAAAGTGTGGCGCCAGAAAAGCACAGCGGGTCAGGCAGCATCCAAGGACGAGACGAATCAATATTTCGAATATTATCCCTTCATCAGGAATATGTGTTGTGGGGGAATGATTGTGCTTGAAAGATAAAGATGAACAGGAGTTTGGGTGTGGTTCTGGGGAAAGGGAGCTGGGAAGTCAGTAGTAGACGCTAGCGCGGGGAGATGGTGATAGGTCAGAGAGCATCATTGTGCAGATAGTTGGTATTAAAATAGACAGATATGACATTTCAAGAGGACACTGCCGAGTTGTAGGATTGGATCTGGGTTGAGAGCAAATTCGACGTTGACGCCAGGTTGTTGTAGGCTACCATGGTGTAAGATGAGGCCTACTTCATTCAACATGCATGTGAGGCATATAGAGAGATTGAGAACGTGGGTACGTGTGTGTGTCTGTTATTGTGCGTGCGTGCTTGATAGAGAGTGTTTGTGTGCACGATAGAGTACTGGCCTATGTGGAGGTGTGCACATGGGTGCGACCCTTGGGGCTGACTGTGTCTTTGCATGAGAGAGAGTGCGGGTAGGAAAGAGCGTCTGTATGTCTGTGTGTGATCGTGTATGTAAGACAGTGAGTTTATGTGTGCTTCCGTGAGTGTGTGTATGAGAGAGAATATAGTGTGGTCTGGCCACTTGTATGCGACATGAACTCAAGGTCCCGGTTTAGGCTTGGATTTGTCGGTGCAGGAAGTCCAGGAATGGCATGACCTTGGCGGAGGGGGTGTTGAAGTGGTCGGCCACAGGGTGGCTGGATTCTTTCATGCGAGTGTCTCAGTGATGTTCCCTGAACTGTTCTGCGAGCTGGAATCCTGTCTCCCCTGTGAAGAGGCAAAGTTAAAAATCACATGACACAATGTTATAGTCCAACTGATTGAATTGCAAGTACAAGCTTTCAGAGCGCTGCTTCAAGTGGAGTCGGATCATTAAACACAGAATTTATAGGAAAATATCTTAATGTCATTCACGGATGCAACATATTGAAACAACCTACACTGTTGTTACATCTTTCACCTTTCAAAATGTTTTGCAGGTTTCAATTTATTAATATGTAATTTCCAAATATTCATTAAACTCACATTCCAGAGTTAAGATTTAGCGTGAAAAGGTGACATTTTAGCTCAGACAACGCATTAAAGGTTTGATGTTAGAGTCTGTAGGTATTCCAGACTTTAGCCAGTCTGGTTCTGATTACAAGCAAGGAATTTACAAAATGTTGCTTGGATTACCAAAATTATTTCGTTGCCTACAGATTGTGTGTTTCATGAACAAAATCGAAAGAACCTGCAATGCAGTTCTGCAAATGCAAACTTACCCCTGGACATGTGTATGTATGTGTGTGTGTGTCTGTCTGTGTCTGTGTGCATCTGTGTGCGTGTGCTTGTGTACGTTTGCGTGTGAAGTATGGCAAAAGAGTGAGAGCATGAGTTTGTGTGAAAGTGTGTGTGTGTGTGCATGTGTGTTTGTGTTGGTGTGCGACAATGCACACATCCATGTGGGAGTGGAGTGTGTGTGAGTATGTAAGAGAGTGTGTTTCCAGGTGCTTGTGTGAGTGTGTATATTTGAAGGAGAATGTACAGTGCAGTGGGGTCACCTGTAGTGAGACATGAACACAAGGTCCCGATTGAAGCCGATCTCATGCCTACTGAACTTATCTATCAGCCTCTGCTTGGTGAATCTGCATTGTTGCCTGTCTCGAAGTCCGCCTTTGAGGATAATCACCCGAAGAACAGAGGCCGAATGTCCATAATTGTTGAAGTGTTCACCAACTGGGAGTGAACAGCTCTAGTTATTTGCAGCCTGCAACACATTATCCATGAGCATGAGCACCTCGTCAACACTTTTCTACGCCTTCACCCATCACCTTTAAACAACAGCTATACTTCCACCATACGATTGTCTGTAATTCCCCAAAATTTAAGACAAAAGTCGGACACACAACCCTGCCATAGCAGCCAATGAAAGACGTGCAGGAGTGTCGAGATGGATCCGAACATTATACGTGGGGCGCCACCCATCATGGATCCAGCAGATACTCATTTGACTCGGACAACGTTTGTCTATCCAGGATACTGAAGGCAAGGATGCTCTAAGTCAAGATCGAGGAGCCGCGATGGCAACGGAGAAAATGAGACATTCGCCAGGCAGGGGTATTCACTGCCAATCGGAGAACACTTCAGCCCATTATTTGATTGGCGTGGTGTTGTTCAAGTGAGGAGGTGCAGATATTGGAGCAGCTGAACTGGAGGGCATGTTGATTTGCACACATCTCTTCGACTGTGTGCATTGTGCTCAATGCGGTTTGCTGTACTTTAGGGAAACAGGAAACTACCTGGGAATGTCTGAGGGCGAATCTTTGAGACACACAGCAAACAATTACATTGCTGTACGGCCAGCCACTTCAATTCACCCTCTCACTTCAATAAGGGCATGCAACATCTGGGCCTTCACCACGCTACGCATGGAGGAAGCACGCCTCACCTTCCATCTTGTGACACTACAACAACACGGCATCAACGTCGGTTCACCACTTTCTTCATCTTCCCTTTCCCCACCTCGTCTCAGATCCAATCCCCCAACTTGGCACTGCATTCTTGAGCTTTCTGACCTGTCCATGTTCCTTCCTATCTATCCAGTCCATCCTCCCCGCCAACCTACCGTTCAACCTCACCCCGCCCCCACGATATTTCTGATGAATGGCGTATTCCCAAAACGTTGACTTTCCTGCACATTGGACGTTGCCTGACTGTGTGTGCTTTTCTAGCGCCATTTCCCAATTCTGGTTCTCCAGCATCTGCAGCCATCACCTTCTGCTGTTTATGAGAGGTGGTTGGCGAATGTGACATATCTAACCACATCAGCTGATGTGGTAATGTCTTTTTTTCACATTCTCATTCTCACAATTGGAACTCCAAACATTGCCTTCTCCACGTCGTGCAATTCCAGTATCTATCCCAAATGTCAGCTACTTGTTTTCCATTAAGTAATTGTTCAGTTTTAGCATTCTGTATTTTTCTCTTGACCTAGGTATGGCTCACTCTGGAACATCGGGTTCCACTTTTAAGAATCTCACATGTTGTCTAAATGCATGGCTCACGCTTTCTCTCGCTTCCCAGCGTCGTGTGCGGTGGTGAATGTTAAATAGCTGGTTTCAGAAGCTTTGAGGTACATCTTTGTACCGTGTTCCAATCCTGTCCACAGAAATTCTGTTGACGACACTTGCTCTGCTGATCATGTGCTCTGTCACGTAAGGCATCACTCGATGATTGTTTATTTAGGTGAGGATTAGATCCTGTAGTCGAGTGGTGTTTGACTTAATTCTGATATTTGAAAGTTTGTAGAGATACTGGGGAGGGTTTCCTGGAGTTTGGGGTTTCAGGTGATAATATTTACAACATCCGTGTCTGTGATATGACCAACAAATGGAGCAGTGGCTGCAGAGAGTGAAACCACTGTTAAACGGAATGAGGGGAGATATGATTTTTCATCAATGTTGTAACAAGACTGAATAACGTGTTCTTTAAACCTATTCGTTTTCTTCTGTTTGCAACAAACGAATTGTCGTTCTCTCCCAGTGCGTCACATTCATTGGGAATATGATTTCTCTCCGAGTTCGTGGGAAATATGTTCCTGGAGGCTCACGGGTCTCCAGATATTCGTGGTCACCGCGCTGGAACATTTAACTGACGCCCTTCTGTTCCTGTGTACCAGGTTAATGAACTGAATGTCCTCCTTTTGCTCCTGAGCAACAGCATCGAATAGCTGTATCGTCTCCTGATGCTCATCAGGAATGGTACTGAGGGACTGTATTGCTCGTCACATTACCGATAGCCTTTATTGCCTTTCTCTGGTTTTTATACATCATCAAAATTAGATTGATGCATTAGAGTTTTTTTCTCATTATTGCACAAATAAATAAACTTGTTTCACAGATTTAATAAGCTGGATAACATTTTCCTGTCCCTTTGTAACGGGGTTCAGAGGCTGAATGACGTCATCCTGTTCCTCTGTTACAGTCCGCAAAGACTGACTTGCCTCCTCATGTCCCAGTTACAAATTCGAGAGTCTGAATGGTCTCATCCTATCCCACTGTGACATACTCGAGACACTGAATGGTTTCCTCTTGTCCCTCTGTAACAGTCTTGCGACGCTGAATGGTCTATTTATTTTACTGTGCAACTGACTACAGATGCTGAATGCCCTGCTCCTGACGAACTGAAACAGCCATGAGACAGAAAATGAAGCGGAAACCCGTGTATTATGAACCGCCATTAAATTGTATCAGATGGAGACCCCTTCCTTCCCAGATACAAAAACGCAAACAGCAAAATGTATTGTAGGTGGCCTCACAGTGAGTCCTCGTAGAGCTTTGGGAACACTTCTTTATGTGTTGAATGGCTCCCTTTCCAAAATGTGACAACATGCCAACTTTCTGCCTTTTCAAGTCCCAATTGGCAGTAGTGGGCTGAATGGCCTCCTTGCACCACTCTCTTGCAGGCATATAGGTATAGAATGTTTCCTCATGTTCCGGAGTAAAAGCCTCAATGCTCTGAACGATGTTTCAAAGCTGAGAAAGGATTTAATAATGCAGCACTTAAAATAGGAACAGCATTACACAAAGTCAACGAGGGTCAAATATTGTGATCTTTTTTGCTTAGAAAAATACTTCTAGCCATTTTATGTAGTCAGTCTAATTTTGCAGAATGGGACATATACAACTTTGCATTGTTGTCTCTGTAATCCCACATACTAGAATGAAAAATTAAAAAGTTTGAAAGGTATATGTTTCAATTCTCAGAAATTCTCATCCAATCCATCCAAACTAAGTAAGTATTCCCTTTTATTCTGATATGAACAGCCATGTAAGGAAGGGGTTAATTGAACCTGATTGTTCGGAGCTTGTGATTATCGTCAGTCTCCATGGATTTTAATTATCCAAGTGGAGGGTTCCAACTTTTATTTATAAATGATTTCTGTTCAATGTTGTATCACATGATAAGAGCGGAGCATTTCATACAGCACTAACAGGGAACAACAGCTCCAGAGAGATGTGGAGGATAGATCAGAAGCTGACAGCACTTGACTGGAAAGATATAACAATGGATCAGAATCTCAGAACAATTGACTGGAATGTTACAACATTGGACAAGGGTGTATATGAGGCTGTGTGGTATCTTTCAACATATTATCATCAATGGTCAGTAACATCAAGGATCAGAATTTCACTTTTGATTATTCAGTTTTTTTATTATCCTATTCTGGCTATAGTTGGTGTCCCTGGTAAGTCTCACTGTCCAGTTATTATTTCGATAAACCACGTTTAACTGTATTGCAGTTCGCTTCATTTAGATTAGATTAGAATATATTAAGTTTTACAAGATCTTTCTGATAGGAAGGAGACCAGAATTGCACGCAATGTTCCAGCAGTGCCCGAACCAATATTGTGTACAGCCGCAACATGACCTCCCAACTCCTGTACTCAATACTCTGACCAAAAAAGGAAAGCATACCAAACGCCTTCTTCACTATCCTATCTACCTGCGACTCCACTTTCAAGGAACTATGGACCTGCGCCCCAATGTCTCTTTGTACAGCAACACTCCCTTGTCCCTTACCATTAAGTGTATAAGTCCTGCTAAGATGTGATTTCCCAAAATGCAGCACCTCGTACTTATCTGAATTAAACTCATTCTGCCACTTCTCAGCCCATTGGCCCATCTGGTCCTGATCCTGTTGTAATCTGAGGGAACATTTTTCGCTGTCCGCTACACTGCCAACTTACTGCAAACTTACTAACTGTACCTCTAATGCTCGTATCCAAATCATTTACGTAAATGTCAAAAAGTAGAGAACCCAGCACCGATCCTTGTGGCCCTCCACTGGTCACAGGCCTGCAGTCTGAAATGCAACTCTCCACCAACATATTCTGTCATCTATCTTTGAGCCAATTCTAACATATAAACGTTTTGTCCTAATATCTCCTCTGTTTACATGAAAAGAACAGGGCTTTTTTCATAAAGCTTTCCATCTCAGTGCTAAACCAGCGCGTTCGGAGCTCCCCCCGGTTTAGGATCCCTCTGAAAAACAGCAAGGGCACAGTATTCTTGTCAAAGCGAAAAGCTTTAAGAAAATAGCTTCGTGACAAGATATTTCAGTTACCTGCCTTTTTTTTGCGTCGTTGACAAATTGAATTAGAAAACCATTGTGTGACTTATTGAAAATGTTGATACAGGATGAATATATTTGAGGACATGGTACTGATCATTGAGACCCTTGAATCAGCGTTAACCATGAAATCCTTTAAACCTGGAAGCATATAATTCGGCCCATCGAGGTCATACTGACCACCTGAAAATAATTCAGTCACCCCGTAACCCTGAATTTCCCATGACAAATGCACCTACCCGGCACATCCCTACACACTATGGATCTGATGTGCAAACCTTTGTATTGTGGTTGGAAACCAGGGCACCCAGAAGACCATACAGCCACAGATATAATAGAAACTCCACCCAGAGAGTCACACGAATCCGGAACCCCATGATATTCGGCAGCTATGTTCATGATTGAGCCAATATGAAACTACTCGTTAGTTACTGGTAAATTGATAAAGATTATCAATCTCTCATTTTTCACTGTTACCGGCAGAATAACTCGTTCACCCAGTACTCAGATGTAACAGCTTTGAATGGCTGAACGTTACATTTACTGTGTAAGATGCGTGACAATTTAAAACATCTACTCCAATTGCTGAGTCTCTGGCTTGAAATTCTGAATGATCATTTTAGATTGCATACAGTATGGAAACACGCCCTTCGGCCCTACAAGTCCACACCGACCCATACCATTCCCCTCCATTTACCACTTATCTAACACTACGGGCGAATTTAACATGGCCAATTCATCTCACCTGCACATTTTTGGATTGTGGGAGGAAACCGGAGCACGCGGAGGAAACCCACGTAGACACAGGGAGAACGTGCAAACTCCACACAGCCAGTCGCCCGTGTGGAGTTCAATTGTCTGGCGGGTCTCTGGCGCTGTGAGGCAGCATGCTAACCACTGTGCCACCGTGCCGCCCACAGGTTCAGGTTTCCAACACTTGATGTCTTGAATAGACTGCTTCAGTATAGTTGCCGTTCTGAATGGTTTGGACATTTTAGTATTATCAGTGAACAGCCTACATCCAACTTTATGATGGCAGCAAGGTTGCAGGTGTTGATGACTCACAGTGTCTTATGGGTGTCCAGTTTCGATTTGTTTGTTCCACTTGTATTACGTCCTACTTCTCAGGAGGTAATGTCACAAAACACAGTGGACGGTATCTTCAATAATCAGGTGGATACTTTACATTCGCCAGGATTGTGTGCTCCGTCTCTTGCAGATACTGTTGGGGTCGAATAAATCTGCGAAAAGAGGTTTGGTGAGAATGCTTCTCTCTTGTTGGTTCACTCATTACTTCCTGAAGTCTGTCTACTGTGTACTTGAGACTCCGCCCTGCATTCGGCCTGTGGTGGGTTTGTGCATACAATCTTGTCGATTGAAATTCAAGTCCGATACGCAGAGACTGCTCTCTGTGCATGTCACCCTCAGTGCTTTCTTCGACATAGTTTCATCCTCGGGGAGAATTTATTCATCACTGAGGTGTCGTATGTGTGGTAGTAGATATCCATCATCAAGCGATTTTCTTCACTGCTTTTGACCACTTAATATGAAATTTCTTGAGCTTTACAATCATTGTTGACGAATTCCAGGGTAATTCATTTCTTGTCTGAATACCACAGTGCCACCAACACTGATAGATCTCTCCTGCAGGTGGGACAGTATGGTGATGGGGCTTAATGAAACATTACCGAACAGGTCTGATTTTGTGAGCATGACTGTGTCAGATTGTTTCCTGAATAGTCAAAATACAGATTAATGGCAACAATGGAGCAGATGATAATGGGTTAGAAAGTGGAATGAAAGCCAATCAATTAGAATATGTCTTTTATTCTCGAGAACATTGAGGAAATGAATGGACACATTGAGGGAAAATAATATGATTTAATTAAAATGGCTGCAGGGTGACGGATATTGAGAAGTGAAAATCCAGACGAGTTTGGTTTTAATTTGCTTTGTTCTATGATAAAGGAATTGCACCCATAAATTCGGGAAAAAAAATCTGAGAACAAATCATCAAGGTATTGCCATGGGAAATTCGCTCACTGATATTCCCCAAAATATTCTTTAGACAACATTCTCCGTAAGATTCTACAACCAACATTCTCCAGAACATTGTGTGACTGACGTTTTCCTGAACATTCTGTAACCAACATTCTGTGCAACATTCGATAATTGACCTTCATAAAAATATGAAACCGAAGTTCTCAGGAGCATTGTATAACTGGCATTCCATGTAAATTCCATAAGTGAATGACAGCGAGCATTCCATAAACCACATTCTATAAACTATTCTGTAACAGACCTTCCCCAGATAATTCTGCAACTAACGTTTCCTGGAACATTCTGACAGTGATATTGTCCAGAACATTGCGTAACTGACATTTCCCGGAATATTGTGTAACATAAATTCTGTGCAGCATTCTACACATGACATTATTTCAAATTGGCCTTGTATTAGTTAACTTAACTAAAGATATAATTCAGAGGGGTGAGACCCCGTTCCAGGGAGAAGGAGACGCAGTTTCCAAAACTTCTCAGACAATTAAAGGAATGAGGATGTTTTCCCTGCGTTTGTATTTCTTCTCTACAAATGTCGACCAAAATTTTGACTAAAAGACAGAAAGTTCCAAACTCTCGTTGTAGTCAAGGAACTGGAAGAAACGGTAACGTATTGCCCCTCCATATTAGAAACTGAAAATAAGTGACCGGTATAAGTGGGCGGCACGGTGGCATAGTGGTTCGCACTGCTGCCTCGCAGCGCCAGAGACCCGGGTTCAATTCCCGTCTCAGGCGACTGACTGTGTGGAGTTTGCACGTTCTCCCCGTGTCTGCGTGGGTTTCCTCCGGGTGCTCCGGTTTCCTCCCACAGTCCAAAGATGTGCATGTCAGGTGAATTGGCCATGCTAAATTGCCCGTAGTGTTAGGTAAGGGGTAAATGTAGGGGCGTGGATAGGTTACGCTTCGGCGGGTCGGTGTGGACTTGTTGGGCCGAAGGGCCTGTTTCCACACTGTAACTTAATCTAATCTAATCTAATCTATCTGCTCTCGAGGGATCCAGTTTGTGGGAATGTTCAAGAAATCTACTGTCAATACTAGTGTTTGCCTGTGAGTTTGCCTAGGGAGTGTGCCCGGCGTTTTACATCACTTTTTTGTAGTCAATCAGATTTTTCCGATTGTAATTTTAGCATCAATTATTCGAATAACCTCTGAAGCCATGACGTGCTCAATCATACTGGTAACTTCGAATCTAGATGATGCATAATTTTCTTTACTTTCCTTCCTCCCAGTAAACGTAGTGACGATCTTCATCTTCTGTTACAAAGACTGTGGATTGTCGACATGTGTCCGCCGTTATCTCGGGGCCATGGCAGTGGCGGATCTACTGGTCATTATCCTCGACCTGATATTGAGGCACATCCCAATTGTTTATTATGAGCATTTCAATTTCTTCTGGTATATCCCAGTGTGTAATGTCCACGCTGTCTTGCTTTATGCAGCCACAGACTGTTCTGTCTGGTTCAGCGTAACTTTCACATTCGATCGATTTGTGGCAATTTGTTGCCAAAATCTGAAAAGTAAGTATTGCAGTGAGAAAACGGCAACGGTGGTTCTTGGAACAGTGACTTTGCTCAGTTGTTTAAAGAACATTTTCTGGTATTTTAAGTACACAGGTCAATATTGGCTGCAGAACTCCCCCTGGTTTTGTGTGATGACAACTAGTGTTAAATATTCTCTTGTCTGGGTCTCAATTGATTTCCTACACAACATTATAACCCCGACACTCCCATTTCTCCTGATTTTGCTGCTCAATGTTTTCACCGTCAGACACATTTCAGTGACCAGCAGAGCCCGCAGGAGACTCCGGGCTCAGACAAAAGGAGACGGTCAGTCTGACACAGAAATGCAAAATCGAAAAAAATCCATAATCTTGCTGTTTGTGATATCGCTCAATTTCATCATATTATGGTCAGTAATAATGGTGTATACTCTGTGCAACCGGATGTCTTGGTTGGGTTACTACTCTGTGAATCTCGATAACTCTGTGAAGGAATTGGGCTTCATGATGCAACTGCTCAGTTGCTGCACAAACACGATGATTTATGCAGTGACCCAGACTATATTTAGACAGGAGCTTAAGAGTATACTGAAATATCCCTTTTCACAAATGCATAAATTATTTAGATTAATTAATTTCGCAAAAAATCCATGATATTCTGTTTCAGTTCAAACCCTGAACAATCAAGATGTGAGACGCTTTGTGACAAACCGAGGGAATTGATGATTTGTCCGACATAAGCCAACAGTGAATTATAAGAACATATATGAATATTTCTGTCAACTCAGAGGCCAGTGAGCAAGTTCTGACTGTATCTCTAACTTGAACTCGTAATTAATAAAATGCCCAATTGAGTGTGCCTCGCAGCAGAGAGAATTATATTGCTTGTTTGTCGGTTCGTTGAAGAAGCTGAGCTGGACAAACTCGGCCCCAGGTCCTGGTCCTCAGGAGAGAGTTGAGCTCAGGAAATGTGCTTTAGTCATTGTGTCCTTTCTTTCACCTCTGGGTCACCCACTCCGACAGAGCTTTGTAGATGTTATCTCTATCCCAGGCTTCTTCTCACTCCATATTCCCCTTTCATTCTCACATGATCTCTCTCTCTATTATTTTTCTATCTTCCCATTTTTGTCACCTACTGATTATATGCCAGAGCCAACATCGATCGGGCCAAACTGCTGTGACTATGAAGATATCATTTCAAGAATGAAGCAACTGTGAGACCTGAAGATTTACTGGCAGTGATGCTTTCTTCAAGGTACATCTGCCGCTTGTGATGTGGGGGAACACAGGAGGAAGTGACAGAGAGAGACACTGTTACTCTGGCTCAAAACAACAGTGTTCCCACTGTTAGGGGTGCAGGCACAGCATACACTGATATACGTTAACACTAAGATACCGAATTTTCAGAAGATTTATAAATCTGGTTGAGTTTCCGAATTTACGTTTGCTCATTGAGCGAGAAGGATGGTATCAGGTTTTCATCACCAGAATAGGTAACGTCATCAGTGAGCCTGCAATGAAGCTGTAGTGTTATGTCCCACTTTCTATTCATGCGTTTAGGTGTCCTTGGATTGCTGAATGTCATTTCCTGTGTTGGTGCTAACGTTACATATTTTTCTTCTCAGATGTTTGTAGATAGCATCAAAATCTATGTGTTTGTTGATACAGTCCCAGTTGGAATGCTATAATTCCAGGAATTCTCGTGAGTGTCCCTGTTTGGCTTGCACAAGGATGAATTTGTTGACCCAGTCAAAGCGGTGTCATCGTTGTTTGTATATAATGATAGTTGTGATCGTGGGTCATGTCTTATCGTGCTGAGGTGGTATTCGTGGTATCCTGCCGGCTAGGTTTCTGCTTATTTGTCCAATGTAGTGCTTTATTACAGACCTTGCAATGTGTTTTTAAGTGCATTCCGCTTTGCTGTATAGGGTCTTTTATGTTCAGTAGGTGCGTTTGTGGGCAACAATGATATCAAGTGCTCTCCGTCGTCTGGCAGTAGTTTCTGAGGTGTCTTTCTTGCAGGGGAGAGTAGCTAGGGTTTCTGGGCGCTATCTATAGAAATATATACATCTTGACAGAGGGAGAGATTGAAGTCAGTGGATACAATTGACAACCCTGTGAGATATAGAGCACAGGACAGAGAACGAGACAAAGAAAGGGAGAGAGGGAGAAATAACAAAATACAGAAAGCGGGAAGGACTTTGAGGCAGAGACACAAAGGCAAAAAAACTGGGAGAAAAGAGAGCAACAGGCGGTATTTTGCGCAATTTTGGCCACATTCTTGCAGGAAGGATGTACTGGCACTGGAGTGTAATCAGATGAGATTCACGAGGATGGTCGCAGAAATGAACAGCTTAATAAGGGTGGAATGGTTGATTACTCTGGGTTGATTGTAGGTGGAGTAGGGTCAAGATTAGTTTGGCGTTGAAAATGCACAGCAGGCCAGACAGCATCAGAGGAGGATGAAAATCGACGTCTTGGGTAAAACCTCTTCATCGGGAATGAGGCAGGAATCCTCGGGGTGGAGACAAAATAGGGAGGGTTGTGGGACAGGGAAGAAGACGGCTGAGAGCGCAATAGGTGGATGGAGGTAGGGTCAAGTTGATAGGTCAGAGAGGAAGATGGAGCGGATTGCTGAGAAGGAAGATTGACAGGTGGGACAGGTTATGAGGATCGTCCTGATCTGGAGGGTGGGAACTGGGTTGAGTTGTGGGGGAGGATAAATTAGGAATCTGGTGATTTCCACATTGATGCAGTAGGGTTGAAGCGTCCGAGTCAGAAGGCGTTTTTCCCTTCGGGCGTCAGGTGGTGAGGGAATGGCGGTGGAGTAGGCCCAAGACCAGCAGGTCCTCGTCAGAATGGGAGGGCGAGTTGACAAGTTCGGCCAAGGGGCGTTGGTTGACTGTTTGGCAGGGATCCCAGAGCTATTCCCTAAAGCGCTCTGGGAGATGGTATCCACTTTGCCCAATGAAGAGGAGACCGCATCAGGAGCAACAGATACAATACATGACACATGTGAACGTGCAGGTGAAACTTTGATGGATGTGGAACGCTCTTTGGGGGGCCTTGGGAAGAGATGAGGGGGGGAGCGTTGGGCACAGGCTTTGCTATTTCTGCGGTGGCAGGAGGGGTTGCCATGAAGGGAGAGTGGGTTATTAGGTTGCGTGGACCTGACCAGATGGAGGAAATCTAATAGGGGTAGAGAAGGAAATATGCGGAAAGCGGACAGGGTTGGAGAGGGAAATATGCTAGTTCAGGTGGAGAATGAGGATCTAATTGAAAGGCAAATGATACTAAATAGCTTCGGTGGAGTAGATGTTGTGAAAATGTTTCCACTGTTCGAAGAGACTATGACACGAGGGCATAGTTTCAGAGGAGAGACAAAACCTTTTACAATGCAGTAAAGGAAATACTTCCTCAGCCAGTGATGTGATGCCCCCACGGAAATCATTGACATAGAAGGGCATGAAGACCTGGTCACTGAGTTAACGTAAGTTTTAGTTAGATAGGTTTTGTGTATCAAAGGGATCAAGGGTTACACAAGAAAGCAAGAGAATGGGGATGAAAAAAATGTATTTGCCATGATATCAGTGCAGATGCAATGGTCTGAATGATCTCATTTCTGCCCCAATACATTGAGATTCCAGTATCTCTCCCCCCCTCCCTCTCTCATTGACACAAATAAACGCAACTGTTTCATAAACTCCCGGCTCTGTCACAGAAGCGATTTTCTCTCCAAAATCCCAGTTCATCCAGTTTGTTCCCAGCTCGCTCTAACTGGAACACAACTCTGCTAGGTAAGGAGCAAACCAAGAGGTTTTTTTCTGAGATCAAAGAAGGAAAGATCGAGGTGGCAGGGAAAGCAGCTTCTGAAATGCAAGGCCAATGGTTGCTATCTGACCCTCCATTGACCCCTCACACAGTTACAATCTCGCTCACAGTCGCGTGCGCGTGCGCGCACACACACACACACACACACACACACACACACACATCTCAGAACTGAAATCCACACAGAGACAAAGCTGCAGATTCAAATCGGGAGAAAGTAAGGACTGCATATGCTCGCTATCAAAGTCAAAAATTGTGGCGCTGTGAAAGCACAGCAGGTCTGGCAGCATTCACGTCGGAAGAGAATACACGTTTTTTCGGATAACCCATCATCAGGAATGTGGTTTGTGGGCCGTTGGGGTGGGGGACTGAGAGATCAATGGGAGGTGTAGGGGGCTGGCGTCAAGATAACTGAGAATTCTAGAGACAGATGAAGATGCGGAGAACGTGATGCGTCGGAGAGGAGGATGAAGTGGATAGATGGGAATGTCAATGGTCAGATCAAGAGGGAGGTGCAGAGTTGGAGGCTTAAGATTGGGGAAA
Organism: Chiloscyllium plagiosum; assembly: GCF_037043375.1. Taxonomy (NCBI): domain Eukaryota; kingdom Metazoa; phylum Chordata; class Chondrichthyes; order Orectolobiformes; family Hemiscylliidae; genus Chiloscyllium; species Chiloscyllium plagiosum. The sequence continues at coordinate 43,115,673 of NW_028270178.1, forward strand.
GTGGCGGAGGGGAAATGAGGAAACTGGTGAAATCCGCATTCAACCTGTGTGGTTGCACAGAGCCAAGGTGTCAGATGTGGCGTTCTTCCTCCCGGCATCAGGCGATTAGGGTTTGTTGATGGAAAAGGTCCGGGACCTGCATGGATACATGGAGATGGATAGGGAGTTGAGGTGCTCAGCTACGGGCTGTGGGATCTGTTGTTCCGGGTGTCCCGGAGATATTCTGTGAAATAATCCACCAGTTAGTATTCTGTCTCCCCGATGTAGAGGAGACCACATCGATTGCAACAGATACAATAGACAATGAGGGGAATTAGGGGAAAAACGTGTAAATTTCTGTCAAATGTGCAAGGATTATTTAGGGCCTTCGATGGAAGTGAGGGGGAGGTTTGGGCGCAGATTTTGGAATTCATGCGGTGGCAATGGAATGACTAGGGAATGGGATGTGGGCTGGTGGTGGACATAGAAATGACAAAGGACTCGCAATGATCTTCCCAAAACGCTGATTGGAATGGAGAGGGAAATATACCACAGGTGGTGGGGTCTGTTTTCTGGTGGCGGAAGTGGTGTAGGATGATGCAATATATCTGGAGTTTGGTCGGATAGACGATGAGAACGCGGGTGGTTCTCTCCTTGTTGCATTTGGATGGGTACAGTTCAAGGGCGGACATGTGGGACATGGAGGATGTCCTCTGGATGTCATAGTCGACCACGTGGGAGTTAAAATTGCGGCCTTTGAACAAGGAATCCATCTGGGAATTTTTTATTGTGGAATTGGTCATACTGTGATATTGCATAACCGGCTGTGCTATTTCTGCACCAAAATCCCAGTTCATCCAGTTTGTTCCCAGCTCGCTCTAACTGGAACACAACTCTGCTGAAGTTTCAACCTAACTCCAAGAAAATTGAACTCAAACAGGGCAACATACTCTTGCGCAGATTTATCACACAAGGGAAAACCATAACTTCACACAGGAAACACGATATTTATGTGGGACTGAACTTAACCAATGAAGTCTGTGAATTTGCTTTCAATGTGTTTCTGAGAACAAACATCAATCCAATTCACAGATAGACAATATGAAATTACACTGATTTGTTGAATGAGTGTACGCTTGTTCATTTGCCTCTTCTCTGAAAAAAAAAGAGCAAGGGACATAGCAGCACTGACCTACTTTCTCATCACAATTCAGCAGGATAAGTTGGGAATTATCAGATTGACGCAATGTGTATTAAAGATGTTTAAAGTCAGGGCAGTGTCAGTTATATTATACAGTGTTCGTCTGTATGCATTTGTGTTTCTGTATGCATTTGTTTTTGAAGGTATGCACTTGTCTACGTTTATTTATCTTTGCTTGTGTGTGTCATTGCGTTTGTATGAAAATGGATCTGTCAGTGTGTAGGTTTTTGTTAGTTTAGTTGCGTGTGTCAGTATATCTGAATGTGTGTTATCTTGCCTGTATGAGTGTGTGCTAACGTTCTGCGTGTGTGTGTATGTTTCGGGAATGTGTCGGTGTGTGTGTGCGTATGTGTGTCAGATTGTGTCTGTGTGTCTTCATGTGTGTCTGTGTGTGTTTGAGTTTCTGATGGTATGTCTACGCATCAGTGTGTCTATCTCTGTCAGAATAAATCTGCATTTTTATAATTGCGCGTGCATGAGCTAGTGTATATGAATCTATGTATTAATCTGTGATGTTATGTCTCTGTGCATCTTTGTGCCTGCTTGTATTTTTATCTCTGTATCTCTGTGTATGTCTACTTCTCTCGAACGGCTTGTGTGTGTGTGTGTGTGATAGCTGGTGCATATGCATGTTGTGAATGGAAGTTTGGTCGCTGAGCTGGAAGGTTAGTTTTCAGACGCTTCCTTACCATACCAGATAACATAAATAATGGGAGGCTGAAACTGGAGGCAGGAAGAGTTTGGACAGACAGAAATTCAGAAAGATGCAGAAAGAGAAAGACAAATAGACTGGTCCAGACCTGCAGGATGCAGACAGAGACGGAGAGATCCAAGGAGACAGACAGAACGAGAATACCATGCGGGATAAGCAGAAAGAGAGAGATAAATATGAATAAAAGCCCACGAGATGGATTCAATGACAAATACAGTGAAACAGGGAGAAATCCCGTTGTCAACAAGAAAAAAAGGGCAGAGAGATAGCTGAGGGGAAATACACCGAGGGACGGAGTGAGAGAATGACGGTGAGAGAGGCAGAGCAAGAGAAATCCCAGGGAGGGTAGAAGAGTTAGAGACGTACCATCTGAAGCGAGAGGGAGAGAGACGGAGGTGGATGCTGATGTAATAAAGCTCAGGTAGCAACAGCACGATCCGACAGACCAGAGACAGAAGGAAAGATGTGGAGAGAAGTGAAAAGTGCATTTCAGACATCGGGAAGACTGATTGATGGAACAGTTCCGGTGAACCCCTGGGACGAGACAGAGTCGAGGGAGGGATCTGAGAGGTGGAGAGAGACTGATCGGGATGGGGAGGCGGAGTGAAGGATTTTGGGGTATCGGAGACTTATTGAAAGCTTTGGAAAGACAGACATCCGCGAGTATTTAGGCAGAGAGAGATAGGGAGATAGTGAAATTTGTGGGATCACATTGCACAATAGGCCCTTCTCTTCCCTTCGTGTCCCCATCCATTCAGCGAAGAGTACACACCTTGTGGCAAAAATCCCAGAGAACTCCTCAGTCGCACAATTCTTTGTCGAACTGAGTTTGGAATTGTGTAATTGAATGACAATGAGACGGCATAGCTTATTAAAATTATCGAGGTCTCTCTCTGTCTGTCTCGAATTTCAGCTCTTGCCAGAGGATTCCTCACGATAGAATGATTTGTTCTTTCTGTGTCTGCGTCATTTTGAGATTCAGCTTGCCAAACGAACATCCTCGGTAGTGGGAATGGAACGACTCAGGAAGATATAGAAATTGATTGAAATAACTAAAGTATCAAAAGCACAAGATTCCCTCGCACCTTACTTTCAAAATCTGACTCATTTGCCCCTCAGCTACACCGCAGCAAGACGTCACTGCTGGACTTGAACCTCCGTAATATTTGCCCAACACATCCAATGTAACTAAACCCAGAGAAATCTGGTGCAGGAGGTGTCTCAATCTGTCTCAGGATTGGGCCAGCGTTTCTGTTGCAGGGAAACAGAACTACAGATACCTACTGTCGAGGCCGTGACTCAGTTCCTCTTTGATAAATTCCAACGGCTTTGTGTCTTCCTCCCCCTCAGAGCCCTTTAGCCCCACTTCCAGAATCTGCGTGTCTCCCTGTGCCAATGTCGAAGCTTTCATCTCTGAGAAATCCTCCGAGCGTGTGTGAGACAGTGCGACAGAAAGTGATCAAATCATACTCAAGAAGTTTGTATTCAAAAATAAAAACAATCAAACACGATATCTTCACTGAATGATTTCCAAAGTCTCTCCGGTTTTTCAGCTTTCTTCCCTTGACTTGAACCTCAGACAACAGGAACACGTTTCATGTGGAACTGGAGGCAAATGCTGCCCTTGTTTTTCTTTGTTCTGAGAGAGTGTACATTAAGATAGTGATGAGGCAGCCACTTCTCAGAGCACATGACTCTTCCTCCGTCTCTGTCTAACTCACTCTGCCTCACTCATTTCGTCTTCAACTTTCCGCCTCCAACTGGTTCTCAGACACGCCAGGGGGTATAAAAAAACAAAAACAAGGACAGCAATTCGCTTTCCCCGTCCCTCTCCCTTAAAACGTCCATAAAACCCGTGCCGCTCCATCCAGTGTTGGTACTAATTCGATATGAAATAAAACAAATGAAAAGGAAAGCTAACTGACATGAACAGGCCCTTCAAACCCACAATTCTGCGCCGATCCAATTCTTCTATCGAAGCATGTCACCTAATTTCCAGTGATATGTATCCCTTTGACACCTGCCCAGTCATCTGCCTCTCTGCACACATCATAAAAGACGTTATCGTGCGCGGCTCTACCACTTCCAATGGCAAGTCTTTCGAGGCACACATCACGCTCTATGAAAACAACTTTCCACGCACATCTCCCTGAAACAGTTCCTCTCTCAGCTTGACATCGTGAGCCCTAGTAATTGAATCCCCACACTTACAAAATGCTTCTTGGTATCTCGCCTGTTTATACCTCTCATGATTGTTTGGCCTCAACGATTTTTCTCCCTCCCGACCCCAACAACCTTCGACTTACTGATCAAAATAATCCTTACCTCATCAACTTCTCTTCTTAGTTATTGCCCTCCATATCAGGCAACATCCTGTTGAATCTCCTCTGCACCTTCTCCAACGCATCCACTCCTTTTCCTAATGCGTTAACCAGAACTGTACACGATATTCCAAATGTGGTTCAACCTAAACTTACTGAAATTTTCCCATGACCTTGTACTGAGTGCCCCATCTGATGAAGCAACGCATGCAGTTACTGGACCACTCGATCAACCTGCATTTCTACCTTCAGTGTGTATGGATTTCTCTGTTGCCCAATGTTGCCCAGTGCCTTTTCCGTTTACCACATAATTCCCTCAAGAATTAGTTCTTCCAAAATGGAACATTCACATTTGTATGGTTTGAACTTCATCTGCTATTACTCTGCACAATTCTCCAATCTATCTGTGTTGTTATACATTCTCTGTCAGCCCCCCACCCCCGCCCCGTCGCTGACTTGTACTCCACCAATCTAAGTGTCATCTGAAAACTTGCTAATCAGAATACTTACACCTTCCTCCAGATCGTTTATGGATATCAAACAAACGACAGTGGTTTCGGCACGAATTCTTGTGGAAGATCATTGGTCAGAGGTCTTCATATTAAGAACCTCCCTTCCACTACTACTCTCCATCTCCTGTTGACGAGATCGTTCTCTATTCATCCAGTTTGTACAGTCTGGGCGCCAGGTGACTTCAAATTCTGCATTGGCGTCACATGGTGAGTCTGTCCAAATGCCTTACTGAAATCATGTACATGACATCTACAGACCACTCCTCAATAATCAACGTTATCACTTCCTGAAAGTATTCTATTAAATCAGCAAGACTTGACCTTCCATCCAAAAAAAAAATCTCTGATAAGACAATTTTCTCCCATATGGTAAATAGATCCTATCAATAAATATCTTCCTCAGCAGCTTGCCTAACACTGTTGTGAAGCTCACCCGTCTATAATTATGTGCGTTATCCTTCCTACCCTTCTTAAACAAAAGGACAGACCTACTAATTATCCAGTCCTCCATAACGCTGCAGAGGAAGTAGTGGAAACTGATACAATTGCAGCATTTGTAAGTGATCTGGGTGGGGATAAGAATAGGAAATCATTTCGAGATGCTGGTGTTGGACTGAGGTGGTCAAAGTTAAAAAGCACACAACAGCAGGTTATTGTCCAACAGGTCGAGAGGAATACGGGACTCGTGCTGGCAAACGGGACCCCAGATCACGTTGGACATATGCTCGATATGGACGAGTTGGAAAGAAAGGTCTGTGACTCAATGACTCTATGACTCTACAACATCACCCGTGTTAAAGGATTCTCCAAATTTATCTGTTAAGGCACCAGCAATTTCTTCTGTTACTTCCCTCATTAACCCCGAATAGATCCCCACGGACCTGTGGACTTGTGCATTTAATGCCTTTTGGAATACCCAACACTTCCTCCCTCCAAATGCACACTTGACCTGGAGTAATGAAACATCGATCCCTAACCTCGACGTCCGTAACGTCCCTCGCCTCTGTGAATACCGGCGCAAAGTCCTCATTAAGAATCTCACCCATTTTCTAAAAATCAACGCATAACTTTCCTCCATTGTCCTTCAGTGGTCCACATCTTTAACCAGATACCCTCTTGCTCTTTATTAAAGAATAAATGGCTTTTGGATTTGCCTTAACACTGTTTGAAAAGCATATCTCATGATAACGTTTAACCTTCTTCATCGCCTCATTTCAGATTGCTCTTACTTTCCCGATATTCTTCCAAAGCCTCATCTGTCACCGAGACCATGCATATGCTTCCTTTTACCTCTTTGCTAGATTCACAGCTCAACTGTTATCCATGGTTCTCTCATCTTGCCATGTCCAACCCTCAGGTCCGCACGGCACCTCTGTCCTGCACACGCATCAAACTCTTGCACATATGAAATGTATATTTAACCTCAAACAGCTACTTCCAATCCACATTCTCCAGTGTCTGTTGAATTTTGCTATTGTTGGTCTGCCCAAAATTTAGTAGTCTTACTTTTGGACTACTCTCGTCTTTGGCCATGAGTTATCCAAAACTGAGGAAATTGTAATCCTCTACTGGTACATTAACAAGCTGGTCGTGCTAATTCGCCAAGACAATCTCCGGTATGACCCGCTCCTGAAACGGGCAACTTTCAGCTTGTTCTGTAAAACGCATCTGGATTCTCGATTCAACTTCTGCTTCATGCAAAACTCGAACAGTGAGTAAATGCCAGCCCATTAAAACCTCCCGTCACCACTACCCTATTGTCCCTACATCTTTCAATAATCTGTCGACATACTTGTACCTCAATCTCACGTTCACTATTGGGAGGCCTGTAGTACAGCACCAATATTGTTACTGCACCCTTCCTGTTTCTGAAATCTGCTCATATTGCTACACTGGTCGAGTAATCCATCGTGTCCTCCTTCAGCACAGCTGTGATATGTCTCTGACCGCATGCAACTCCTCCACTTGTTTTACCTCCCTCCCTATTGCTGCTGAAAAATCCACATTCTGATATATTTAGTTGCCAATCTTGCCCTTCCCTGAATCAAGTCTCAGTAATAGGCATCGTGCTCCAAGATGCCAATACAAGCTCTAATGTCTAGTACTCTTTTTGCATGAAAACAAATGTACCTCTGGTCAACTGTCCCTTTGCATTTATCATCTGCACACTGCCAACTCTTCCACTTCGTCATTTTGATTTCATTATCGAACTCCTTCCCCACATTAGTTACAACCTCCTTACTGTACATTAACCTCTTCAGCTAATTCACACCCCCTGCGAGAAGAGCATAAAACTCCCATAACAGCGTTAGCAAAAGCATCTCCTATGATATTGGTTCCTGTAGTGCCAGTCTGATTTGTAATAGTCCTCCCTGCCTCAGAACAGGTTTCCTTATACCAAACATCTGAACATCACTCTCCTGCACCATCCCTCAATTTACTCATTCGTTCTGAGTTTTCTTTCATTTTTTGCGCTGACTAGCATGTGGCATCATGTTAAAGATGATCATTTCACAAGTACAGGCGCCTCCCGGTCCATCTTTGTGCCCTCTCTCTCTCTTTATCTCTCTGTCTCTATTTCTCTCTGTCCCTTTCTCTGCCCGGATTATTCTCGATATCCCTGGTCAGTCATTTCCTGCTCTCAAGATTTGATCAATCTGTCTCTCTCTCTCTCTCTCTCTCTCTCTCTCTCTATCTGTCTCGCCCTTCCTCCCTCTCTCACTCTTTCATTCTCCCTCTTTCTATCACCCTCCTCTCTCTGCTCATATGCAATTTCTCTCGCTGTTTAGCTTTCTTCTGCTCTCAACAAATGATCAGTGTCTCTATCTCTCTGTTCTCATTTATTCCTCTCTCTCATACACATACAAACATACTCTCTTTCTCTGTCTCTCTCCACTGTCATACTCTGTGTCCTTCCATCTATCCTCATTCCATTCTTCATCTCTGCTCAGTTTTCTCTTGTTCTCGGAAATCGATTGCTCTCTCTGTCCTCTAATTCCTCGATGTTTCGATTGAAATGTTCTCTACTGCCCTGCGTTTACTATTGTTCCTATCTGGAAGTAGATATGATATCATTATATAATGGCATGCAGATTTGTTTGTGTGATCAATAAATCTGCATTTTTCCATTGCTTTGAAATTGCTTCCAAAATATTGCGGCATTTTCTCCCACTCCGTATATTATAAGGTACATTCACCATAAGTTAATTACTGCAGTTCCGACAAAGTGAAAATGCTGTCCAAACTTTAGGTGTTAGCACAACTTAGTAAGCATGACAAGCATAACAAGTGAAATGCCAAACCACTGCGATGATAAAAGAAGCTGATCTAATAAAAAGCATTTTTAAATTTAGTATTATATTAACATAAACTCACAACATTGTTCTTATGCAGAAAAGCAAAACTCTTGAAACCATTGTTACTACAACTGTTCTCTGGCACCTTTGTTGGATGTTTATCTCGGCATATTTGTCACTCATCCTGCACTGTACTTAAAATTAAATGATCATTTTTATACCTGCTCTACGCTACGATTTCACTAACCTCAGCCACGACTCCAGTCAGTGCATTCCATACTTAAATATGCGCTGGACAGAAGAAAAGTAAGTTAGCTTAATTTCTCGATTCTGCTTCATTTCCAAAATACCACAAAGTTGGGTCTTATGGTTACCATTCTGTTACCATGGGGAAACATGTTTTCCTTACTTCCATATCGAATGCCATGATAATTTCATTAAATTCTGACAGATGTCATCTTCGCCTCTCCGATACGAGAATAAACAGTCAGAAATTGTACAGTTTATCAATTCGACTGAACTCTTCCTTGCTTTGAAGCATGACTGCAAATCTCTTCTCCACACTCCCGAATAAATGTTGGATCATGCGTAAGATGTCGCACACGACAATCTGTTTTATGCTCAATTTATGGGACGTGAGAATCGCTGACGGGTTCAAGTTTTGTCGCCCAAACGTTTCTGCCCTTGAAACGGTGATGTTGAATTGTTTTGAGTACACAAATATATTTGCTTCACAAGACAAACAGTCCTAATATGGAGACATTTTCTCACATGGTTGTGCACCCATTTGTATGCTGCTCTTTCGTCCAGAATGTCAGTAGTCCTAGACTTGAAGGGTGCTTTAAGATGACTTTATTATTTTTTTTACGGAATACATTAGTTAATTTCTAATTTATATCCTATAAATGTTGAATACATTCTCCTTGCTCTTCTTTCCCTTCATTAAGTATTTAGATTCAGAACAGCATACATAGTCTTAACTGGCCTAAATGCTCTACTGTTTTTATTGAGATTCGCACATAACCACTCACGTGCTCCTGCACAACCATTACAAAATTACCCTTTATTTATACTTCTACTTAACAGCCACTTCATCAAAATATATCACATTACTGTTCTGCAGATATATTCACCTATCACTAATCTAACCAGGTCAGCAATTTTTCCATGCGTTGGTGAGGACACTGTTCTTCATTTATAAAAAAAAACTGTTCAGACGAAAGCAACGAGACATAGTTTGTAGATTTGCGGATGACTACAAAATTGCTGATACAATAACAGTGAAAAACGCAACCGAATAGTACAACTTGATCAAATGGGGCAATAGACAAATGTGATGTTTAATTCGGATAAATGGAGGTATTTCAGTTCGGAAAGAGACACCAAGGCAGGGCTTACCGAAATAATGGCAGAATCCGAGGGAACATTGTTCAACACACAGTCCGGATGCACATGCATATTTACTTGAACAAAGCATCACAGGTAGATTGGTTTTTGAAGAAGACATTTGGCACCACGGTTTTTATTGATTGGAGCATTGAGTACAGACGTTGAAATGTCATCTCGCAGTGTGTAAGACATTTGTCAGGCCACGTTCGGAATATTGAATGCAATTTTGTTTACCCTGCCATAAGAGGGATGCATTCAACTGGACAGGACAGAAAATAGTATTTCCTACCATGTTATCAGTAGTGGAAGATTTCAGTTGTCAAAAGAGGTTGGATTGTCTGGAACCTTCTCTCTGCAGCTTAGAAGGCTCAGATGTGACGTTATACGGTTTTCTAAATGCATGAGTGGCATAAATAATGTGGAGAGCGAAAGTCTTTTCCACATTGTCGGGGTGCCCTTATCTCGAATGACATCAGTTTAAGTTGAGAGGAGAAAGACTTAACAGGGACCTGAAAAGAAAACGTTTCAAACAAAGATGGTGCGCAAGCCGAAAAAAACCTGTCAAGTGAAGTAGTACAGCTGGATACATTTGCAACATTTAAAGAAAACAATTGACAGCTATGTGGGTAGAAACGTTTTTAGGGAGATATGTACCTGACGGAGGCAAATAGGATTAGTTCAGTTTCGGAAAACGAGCTGGAATCGGCATAAAAGGCGAAATGATCACTTTCCTTGCAATATGACTCTGTGATTCTATAACTCTGAATTGTGTTCGGCCCTTCTCAGAGTTCACATTGCTTCTAATGTTTAAGTAATTTGCAAAAATTGGAGTTATCGTCGACACACTAAGTGCTGTATAATTCAATAAGAATGAGAGAAAACAATCCTTGAAATCTCCAATGCTCCATGGAGAACATAACTGGAAAGTTCCTCCAGCACAAAGAAGCCGCCAATTTATGACCAGTTTGTTTGCTATCATTCAGTTTTAGTTCAGCATTGATGATATATCGGTTGACTCCAATGTTAAAGAGGCATTGAAATTAGAAATTACTTGAAGAATTTGCAATCTAAAAGGAAATAATATTGTGCTTTTAGCGTGCTTAAAGATTGATGGGTCGCGACAACCTGATGAGATTTCTCCCATTGGGAATCAAGGCAGAATATTGCGAGAAGGCAATAAGACACAGGAACCCCATTAGTCCAATCGGCCAAACGAGTCGTGGCTGATAGGTTTTTCAATCCCATTTTCCCACATTATTCCAGTAACTTTTGATCTCTGTAGCAATCAAAAACTTATTTATTTCTGTTTCAAAAATATTGAATGACCTGTTGTCCATGGCCTTCTGCGATAATTAATTACACAGATTCACCACTCTCTGGCTCCGATGTTTGTTCCCATCTCAGTTCTAAAGGGTCTTCGTTTAACTCTACGTCTGGTCCCTCGGTTCCTCGTCTCCTGCTAATGGCACCATCTTACCAATTTCTAATTTGGTTAGGCCGTTTAGTATTCTTTACGTTTCAATCATAAGCTGCTTCACTTTACGAAAACCCATCGAGCACAAGTCCACAGGCTTTTTCTCTTATGTTCAGCCTTTCATTCCTGGGATCAATCTCATGAACTTCCTTTCGACCTATGGAATATATCACAAGATAGCATAGAATACGCCCTTCGGCCCTTGTTGTTGTGTCGACCTTTTGTCCTACACTATGAGTGAACTAAACTAAATACCCTTCACTTTACTATCAGGCAAGTTCTATCCAAAACATGCTTAAGTGTCCCTAAAGTATCTGAGACTGCTACCCTTGCAGCGCTACATGTGTAAAGAAGCTACCTCTGACATCATCCCTTTACTTTCATGGATCACTTGAAAATTATACCCGTCGTGATAGTCATTTTGGCCCTGGGAAAAAAGTACCAGGACATATACTCTATGCCTTTCATCATCTTGGACTTTCTATGTCAAGTCCCCTCCCATCCGTCTTCACTCCACTAACAAAAATCCCAGCTTCCCCATGGTACTCTCCCTTCATCAAAATGTTTTGTCAATAATTAAATAAGGTTTGTCAGGCATGGTCTACCCATTACAAAGCCATGATGACTATCTATTACTCCACTGTTTTTTTCCAAGTAAGTGTAAATTCTGTGTCTCAGAATCCTCTCTAATATTTTGCCCATCACTAACGTAAGCCTTCGTAAGGCATGCCCTCTAGCACATTAGCACCATGGTAAATCTCCTCTGCACCCTCTCCAAAAATTGCACATTCTTCATACAATGGGGGGACCTGAGCGGAACACAATATTTCAAATGTGGTCTAACCAGGGTTTTACAGAACTGCATTATTACTTTGTGACTGTTAAGCTCAATCCCGCTGCTAATAAAAATCAAAACGGCCAACGCCTTCTTTCAAACCCAATTGACTTGGCTGACAACTCTAAGGGAGTTATGTACGGGTCCCGCTGCTCATCCACATTGCCAGGAAACAAGTAACCAGGTAATCAGCATTCATATTCGAATTTCCAACATGAAACCTTTCGCACCATTCCAGGTTGAACGCAATTTGCTACTGCATCCAGGTCTAATTGCAAACTACAACAACCCTCCACACTATAAACAACTCGACCAAACTTTGCTTTATCAGCAAACACACGGACCATCCTTTCTCTTTTTCAACCAAGTCATTTACAAAAAAGAATAAGAAAGGGACAATCCAGAACGATTCCTTGCAAAACACCACTGGTCACTGAGCTCCAGGCAAAATACTGTCCATCTATTATTCCATTCTATCTTTTATGGGCCTGCTAATTGTGTATCTAGACATCCAATTTTCCTGTATCGACTGCCTCCTTAATTTATAAATAAGCCTACCATAGGTAACTCACCAAATGCCTTACTCTTAAACATAGATACCACATCCACTGCCCTCCATTTTTCAAAATGTTTTGTCAATAATTCAATAAGGTTTGTCAAGCATGATCTACCCATTACAAAGCCATGATGACTTTCTATAACTCCACTGTGTTTTTCCAAGTAAGTATCCATTTCTAAGTCTCCTGTGTCTCAAAATCCTCTCCAATATTTTGCCCATCACGAACGTAAGCCTGACTGGTCTATAATTCCCAGGGTTATCCCTATTCCACTGCTTGAACATTGGAATACTTTTGACAAACCTTCACTTATTTGGTACTAAAATGTGGACAGTGAGGACGCAAATATCATCGCCAAAGGGACATCCATCTCTTCTCTCGCTTCCAGTACTAACCTTACGTGTATCCCCTCTGTCCCAGCAGGCTCATCTCTTCTCAAGTGTTTTATTATTTCAATCACATTGTTCTCATTAAAATTAGTTTGTTCAAGCGTATTAGTCAGTTAAAAAACAACATAAGACATAAGAGTGGAAGTCAGGCCATTCGGCCCATCGTGTCCAATCCGCCATTTAATCATGTCTGATGGGTATTTGAATTCCACTGATTCACACTCTCCCCATATCCCTTAATTCATGGTGATATCAAGAATGTATCAATCTCTGCCTTGAAGGTATTTTATGTCTAGGCCTCCACTGCTCCGTGGCAATGATTTATACAGGTCAATCTCTCTGGCCGATGAAATGCCTCCTCATTTCCGTTCTAAATTGACCCTCTCTACTTTTACGGCAGTGGTACCGGTCTAAGTCTCCAGGCATAACAGAAACAACTTCCCAGACTCCACCCTTTCTCAGCCATGCATTATCGTGTACGTTTATATTTGATCTTCCCTCAACATTTTAATGTCTCATGAATACAATCCTAGGATCCCCAGCCGTTAATCGTATGTTAGGCCTACGACTCCAGGGATCATCCGTGCATTTCTCCACTGGAAACGTTCCAGTGCCAGTGTGTCCTTCCTGAGGTGTGGGCTCAAAATTGGATACAGCATTCAAAATGAGCCCTCACTGAAGCTTTATAAGTTCTCAGATACACATCGCTGCATTTACATTCTAACCCTCTTGAAACAAATGACAACATTACATTCGCTTTATTAATCACGGACTCAACCTGCAAATTAACATTTAGAGAATCTTGGAATAGCACTCCCAGATACCTTTGCAGTTGGGCTTTATGAATTTTCTCCCCATTTAGAAAATCGTACATGCCTGTAATCATTTTGTTTCCCAAAGTATCAGACCTCACATTTGCTCACGTTGAATTTCATCAAGCATTTCCTGGACCACTCTCCTAATCTGTCTAAGTTTTTCGGCAGCCTTCCCACCTTCAGAGTACCACCTGCCTGTCCATCTAAATTCGTATCATCTTCAAACTTCGCCAGCATATCCCCAGCCCTTTCATCCAGATCGTATCTGCAGCATTTGAACAGCTCCGGCCCAACACAGAATCCTGCAGCGTGCCACTTTTCCCCGGCTGCCAGTCCGAAATAGAGTATTTCATCCCAACTCTCGACCTTCATCCTGACAGCCAATCCTCCATCTATGCCAATAGCTCACTTCGAACTCCATTGGCCCTCACCTTACTTCACAGCCTCCTGTTAAGAGCCCTTTGGAAGTCCAAATAGATAGCATCCACTGGGTTTCCCTCGTCTAACTGACTTGTTACCTCTTCAAAGAATTCAAAACGAAACCATATTCTCAAATCTTACAGTCACTCTTTATCACAATCAAACTGACTCAGGATTTTTTTTACATTGAAGGCGAAAGTTACACTCACTTGGGAGAGAAACATATGATTTGCGTCTGGCAGCATTTGGAATAATTCATTTGAAATGTCCAAACTCCAGCGCAATCACACTGGGGAGAGACCATTGAGATGTGGGAATTCAGGAAAGTTATTTCTTTACTCATGCAAGCAAGAAACCCACCACCGCAGTCATATGGGGACAGACCCTTCACTTGTTCTGATTGTGGGAAGCGGGCTGTTTCAGAAATACAAACTCCAAACACAACAGCCAGTTCACATCAGAACAAGACAATTCTCATGCTCCATGTGTCGAAAGAGATTCGAAAAAGCGAATGCTCTACTTGCAGATACCAAAAGTTACCAACAAGTGGCGATAGTTTGAACCCCACAACTGGAGAACCGAATCATCGCCCTACTCAAAAAAACTTCTGAAATCGGGAGAAATAAATAAGACCTATTTTCATAAAAAGGAAACCAGATGGAGCCAACACATCACACGTTTACGGATTACCAAAATTCATAAACCAGAAAAACCCTCAGAAACATAGTCATGGTACCTGGAGCACAAACTTACAGATTGAAGAATGAGCTACACAAAAGACTAAACCATTTAGTAAAACGGTCACGGCACTCCGTCCCCACGTTGAAGACCATCAAAGACACTAAGATAGAAGAGGATGAAATCATGGTCTCCTTTGATGTGACAGGGCTGTGTACATCAATCAACATGAAACTGGCCGAGGAAACATTGATGACTCTATTAGAAGACCAAAGACACACACAGTAAATTCCACCAACTTCATCGACAATGACAGTGTCATCAACCTTACCACACACTTCAGCTTCAATAACAACGCCTACAGGCAAAGAAAGGGAACACTCATGGGATCTCCGACATCAGGGTTCTGAGCAGAGTCAGTAATGCAGAGACTTCAACAAACATCTCTGCCAACCATCCAACCAAAACTTTGGGTCCGCTCCGTGGATGACACGGTTGTAATCACTAAATGAAAGAAATTAGAGAAAACCTTCAAGACCATCAATAATATCCTTCCTGGCATAAAATGCACGAAAGAGGAGGAAAACATCAACAAACTGCCATTCCTAAATGTCACAATAAAGCGAACAGACAATGGGGAACTTCAAACCAGCGTCGACAGAAAAAAAATACATACAGACTAAATATTGAAACACAGAAGCAATCATCCCAAAATCCACAAACGAAGCTGCATCGGAACATTATTTCATATGAGTCAACATCCACTGCAGCACAGAGTCACTATGCAGATCAGGGGAAAATCGCTGATATTGTGTATTGTAAAAGAATGGGTAACCATGAACACAGTCCGCCGATTTCTCAAACAAACAGACAAAACACGTCCAGAGGCCCTAGCCAGTCTCCCCTATATCAACGATATCTCAGAAATGACTGCCAGACTACTCAGACCCCTGAGCATCATGATAGCAAACAAACCCACCAAGACACTAAAGTAGCAACTAATGAACTTGAAAGACCCGAGACAGACAAAAGCAAAACTGATGTCACTTACGAGATACCGTGGAAAGATTGTAACAAACACAACATTGGACAAACAGGGAGAAAACTAGCCACCAGGATACATGAACACCAACAGGCCACAAAAAGATATGACCCTCTCTCTTTGGTATCCTTACATACGGATAAGGAAGGACACACATGGACTGGGTCGACACATCCATCCTCGGACAAAACAAACAAAGACACACTCGAAAACTCCTAGAAGCATGGCATTTCAACTGGAATTCTATCAACAAAGACATCAAGTTAGACCCCATATACCACCCCCGAGAAAAAAGAATAGGAAGTGAATTAAGCGCAGGAAATGCCGTCACCAACCCAAACAAACCCAAACATATAATTAGATGGCAGGACTTATTAGCAGCGGTTCGCCTGAGGCCCACTGAAGATGTTTCCTCGTAGGGTGATGCGACTTCTGGAACTGAACCGTCCAGCTTAGCAAGCAAAACTATACCGAGATTTACTCAGTCTTCCCACCCACTTCGGCACCAGTACGTTCACAAATAACTACAGTTACAGGTTTATGATTTCTCCTGCTCACCCCAATGAACGTACATTGTTCTTTGGATGATTGCACCGATGTTCTTAAATCATGCTGTATTGAAAGTATTCGTATTGTAGAACATAAATGAAATTGCTTATCTGGAGGAATCGGTTTTGGAGCTACGTTGCAATTACCCACGTTCGCACCGGGTAGAAACAGTCTAACTGCGCAGTGTATTAACAGGGATTTTCTGTCTCTTCAATATTAAATGAACAACTATTTTTCACTTTTTCTTTGCAAGGATAGGATTTTGATGCAATTGACATTTATTTCCAAAATAAACTAACGAAGAACTGTTTCTGGTGACTCTATAAATATCTCTATTCTGGTTATCTTTTCCAGCTTAAAATAAAACAGACGCATTCTGCTATATACAACTGAAAGGAACATACTTTAACATTTTCGTGCCACAATGATTACATGCAATGCTGACATTAAATAAGCGCCATGTCAATTACTTGCTTGTCAGATCAAGATTAATGCCCTGGGACACTATTAATTTTTCCTGTTCTACTCCCCAAAGGTTGAATTATCGAAGGCGCATTTGCTATTTTATTAGGAAGATTAATTTTGCTGTTATCCATACAGTCGATTGCTCGTCCATATGTATTTTCTACTGTCAGCCATGTTTTACTATATTCCATTGCTTTCCTTTTATTTTTGCATTTTACTCTCTCGTCTTATCCATACCATTCCTCAATCACCGCTATTGACACTCAGCCATGCATAAAAAAGCCAAACCTGACTCGGGGATTTTTTTTCGCAATGTGCAAGTAAAATTTGACTTCCACATATTCTTTCCGCATTCCGCCATTTCTTCAACTGTCCTTTAACGACGCATATGAGTGTTGACAATCCAAGACATAGAAAAAATGCTGACGCGAGATATAGTCTTAATCCATGCTTGTATTTGGGCACGAAGACTCCAGTTCAACACTTTAACACAAAATCCCTGTTCTGGAAACACCTAATTAGCATTGCTGTCTTAAATATTATAGTTTGTCATTTTAATGCTGGATTAACACTTAACTTTCCTGAACATTCATGTCCAATCTGAAATCAAGTGTGGAATTGGTGCTGAAATTCAGCGGAAATTGGTCTTAATCAGTATCTGAACGTTAGAACATAAACTTCTAAATTGCTTTACCACTGTTTGTAGGATAGTCTAGGGAAATGTTCACCCATTGAGAATAACATCCAAAATCATAATGCTGATGACTATGTTATGATTCTCTAAGGACATTGTTTGTGCCCCTACTGTACTTTCTGGCTGCAGTCACGAGATATTATTTCTGTTCAATAAGGGCATGCTCATTCATAACAAAATGACAGATCATAAGTATTTTTGTAAATATTTCTTCTCGATCGTGAACAATGACGATACCCCTTGTGGATACTTGGTTAAATTAATTCATCTTGTCGTATCATTTATAATAATTGCTTAAGTCTGTGGGTAACTTAGTGACATCTTCATTGTCTCTACCAATATACTGAACCTTCCTCTGAAAATAAACATTCCCGTGGGAGCGTCGGAAAATCGGCGAAGTAGCTTGAATTTATTATGTTGCTTTGTCACTGTCACAATCACCTCGTAGCATATTGACTAAAGTTAGACTTCAGAAGTTAGATGACAGCAGAATTGGCCATCCAGTCAGGCACCTCATGCAACAATTGATGGTAATTAGAATCTTACATTGTGGAAGCAGATAATTTGAATTATCAGGTCCACACTACCTCCTGGGAAGGTTTTTACCCAGACACACCATCTAATAATCCTACATTTTCCACAACCTATACATATAATTGACTGCACAATTAGACAATTTCGAATGGCGAAACCACACACTTTTGGAATGTTGGAGTCGACCAAACACGTACAGAGAGAATGTTAAAATAAAAAGGTTCCCAGACTGTCCCTGGCTTTGGACCTGTATAAAGATCACTGACACTGTGAGACAGCGGTGGGAACCACTAAGCTACCACGTTGGCGACTTGGCTGCACTGAATAACCAACTAGTGTAAGTCATACCCGCATGAATGTATTGCTGTTTCTTTGAGATTCTCGCTCTATGATTACTAATATGTTGGGCGCTATCTTTCTTCAAAATTCTTAATAGCTTTTAGCTCCTGGTAAGATGATTCCTCTTTTAACTGTTGAGACTTTCTTGATCAGGGTAACATCTACTTGTAACAACTTATTTTGTCTATTGCATGTACTTGATCTATGATTCGATATCCACAGTATCAATGCTATTAACTGGTACTGTTGTCATGATGTGGGTGTGCTGTATCTTTAAGAAAGTTAAAAGCTAACAAACCCCCCTGACTGCACCAAATGTTCTGAATTAAAAATGAAATAATATACCATGTGCTCCAGCAAGTGGGGTAGCTCGGGTAGCTGGTTCCTGAAAACGACAAAACCGATCAGAACTAGGCCCATCTGTTTAACATATTCTCCGAAACTGCCAAACTCAAATCCTGTTTGACTTCAGTATTTTGACAATCTTAAAAGGCAATTACACGGTCCAATGATTTGTGGGTGTATGAACAGGGAAAATTGAACTGTTCAGATGAGAACTGCCAAACTACCAGCATATAAAACGTCTGCCTGCAAAAGCACTCTCTCTGAAGGATACCTTTATCGATAAGTAACCTCTGAAGCACAAATCCCTCAGAAGAATAAAAGAAGATTCGACATTTGGCTGGTTTTTGAAAAGTTAAATTGTGATAAATCTTAATGGGAAGGTTTTATCAGACGAGTATTGTAGAAGGAAAGGTAAATCAAATGTTAGGGAAAGAGTTCTAAATGTTTGTTTGTTAATTATTCTGTATTATACTTTCAGAAATAAAGTTGTTTTCTTTAATTATTGGCTTACTGAGTTTTCACAGATTACTGAACAGAATAAATATTTTCTTTATTGCTGGGTTAAATTAAGCAGGAGGGTTTACCAGTTATTGCAGTGTTACAGAAGCAAATTTGGTGTTGGCTAATTCTTGCAAGGCTGGTTTCATTTCTTACCTATCGCTGTCTAAAGCTTATCTTAGTTCTAATTGTCTTTAGAGTTGTTTGGTAAACAATTACTTGCTGGTTGATCAGCATCATTCTCTCTTAGCCAGGCAAGACATTAATTGTACATTCCTGTATCCAGATATTAAATTTACGGATTCCCTTGATTTTTCTAACGTTAGTCCTGCTCTTTTTCGTGTGCTCTGTTTCGTTGCTCTTGGGTACTGCAGGATTAGTGTGGCCAGTGCTTACATGTTGGGTCAGATCCCTTGCTTATTGTAAAAGACCGTCGTCCCCAACATGACCATCGCGTGCTATGTCATTTGGGTACTTTTAATGTCATGGCTGAATGGATTACACTTAGTCGGGATACATGGCCATTAAATCATGATATTGTGCCTTGGTTTATGATCAGTCTAACATCCATCACCATTAGTTAGATATTTGAAGCATGCTAAATTGTCCCTTGGGGCATGTACAATACTTTAAAATGAGAAAATGCCCTCCACCCGACTACATGGTAATCCCTGGACAATTAAATATTTCCAGTGATGAGTTTAAATCAGACATCACATTCATAGGTTTCTGTAATAATGCCATACATGCTTCCAGTGCTTCTGTTATTCCAAACGGTTGTCGTCATGTTGCGCTGTCCTATTTTGGGGTCGATGATGACAATAGTAACAAGTCTTGAGGCTTAGTCATTTAATCATATTTTGGCAATACATACAATTTTACCGATTTTCAAGTGCCACCAATATTACTATTTAGGAATCCCTTTAACATCTACGTATACGCATATATCACCTGTAATAATGGCCTCACATGGTCCAGTCCACTGGAGCAACAATCCGTTTTGTCCCGTAAGAGTCGAGCCATAAGGTGGTCTTCTGGGTTTTGTTTATCCCTCATCAAATAACTTTCTTCCATTTCTAATCCCTGTCCATATCTTCCGTCTCCAATCCATGCAGTTACATATCAGATTTTTGCACAATCTGGTAAACTCTGCCTGTGACGTTACAAACATCTCCCGTTCATCAACTCAAATGGGGTTATATATTTCCCCCAGAATACATCTAAGTTGCGGTCAGCACCCTTGTCCAGGCAACTTCTGTTTCCATCAGTGCATTTGCAAAACTATTCTTGAGCATCAGATTCAAACGCTCTGCCATACGTGAACTCGGAGGCTGAGTTGGTAAATTGAAGTTTTGCTTAAACCTGAGAATGGCACACATGCATTTTTATTCCTTTCTGTATAAACTGTGTCCCGTGTTTCAGTGATCATGTGAGTGCATGACACGTCACAGTATTTTTCTATCTCCTCATATTCGTGCTATGGCTTCTGCTGAGCAGTCCATCCATCGGAATGTTTCTCAACACTTCGGAAATCTCTCTTGGAGAACTTGGTGATACACTTTCCCTGTGAATGTGAGAGTGAACGATATATTTATTATGGATATGTTCCCAAGGACTTCGGTGTTGGGGCTGATACTCAACACTTATTTTGGGAGACCCTCCTGGCTCACATGGAGCAAATATCGTACATCTCTGGCAGAACTTCACAATGCCCCTTCCCATTCCAAGGCACCATCAGTAACTAGTTACCTGATGTTGCATTTTGTCTCTTATAGTATATGCAGATCAATGATATGTCCTCAGTAGTGTTTTAAAACTCGATGAGCAATGTAATTCGAATCTGCATTCTCCAAACACCAGTCTTCCATTTCATGTTGTTAATTTTTCGAATCCCAGCAGCTCCTCCTGTTAAACGCCTACTTTAATCCTATTTTTATGATTTCATTGAATTAATGTATGTTACCAACCACAGGTCGAAACATATTTTGTCATTTGGCAATTTAGCTATCACTCTCCTCCAAATGGCTCTGCTCCGTGTCGAATACCTCTGTCAGGCAATGTACTGTAAGGGCAATTAAAAATGTTTCATCAACATGATGCGTTCAGCCATATCTCGTCAGGACTTCTTGTTTTTTTTTCCGACTGGTCTATCGGAGTTGAATGATAGCCAGTCTATTTTCTGAACTTGTTTTTTTACCAAGAGTGAGCTTATGCTCTGTTAATGTATTGTAAAAAATACTACTTAATAGCTAACTAATCTAGTAAAGTATATAGTATTCCAATAGAGTTTCCCCAAACCAATTATTTTCTTTATTATTTTTCATATTATATTTGAACGCTATTTACAGATTAGGTTAGATTACTTACAGTGTGGAAACAGGCCCTTCGGCCCAACAAGTCCACACTGACCCGCCGAAGCGTAAACCACCCATTCCCGTACATGTATCCCTTTAACTAACAATACGGGCAATTTAGCATGGCCAATTCACCTGACGTGCACATCTTTGTGACTGTGGGAGGAAACCGGAGCACCCGGAGGAAACCCACGCGGACACGGGGAGAACGTGCAAACTCCACACAGTCAGTCGCCTGAGTCGGGAATTGAACCCGGGTCTCTGGCGCTGTGAGGCAGCACTGTGCCACCGTGCCACCCACAATTGTATGAGTAAACTCTGCTTAATATCGAGACATTTGACCAATTGAATTGCATCTGAGCCACCGTTCCGCCATTGGAAACTGTCATTGGAGAGGGTTACATTCGAACACGAAGAATGTTTTAATTAAAAAATATGAATGATTTACTGCAATAAATTGATAAATGAACTGCACAATGTGTAAAACCGAGAAGACGGTAGTGAATACCTAATTTGTGTGTTTCGATATTCTTTGTTGAAGGAGAAATGCACGGAAAAACACATTTCAAACACTGAGGTTTTCGATACATAACTAGGAATTCTGATTCTCTGCAAACCGTGGATAGCGATAATTGGTGAAATGTTGCCATGAATAAGAGTTTGCATCATCCAAAATTTCACTCTTTTGATTTGGAATGCTGTGATAGATTAGCAATTTTAAAACATAGTGAATAAATGGACTCGAGGTACAACGGCGGGCATTGGAACAATAGTAGATCAGCTAACCGATTGACTTGACTCAAAAATGTACTAAAATTATTGACAGAAATTGACTTCAAAGCCAGTATGGTCTGCGGCTGTCTCTGTTGGTATTTGTTATTATTGTTATCGTCGTCATCTGAAAATTATTGTCTTAAAGACGCTTTGAATGGAATATGCTTACACAGCTATTTCAGGCTTAAAATGCCTTAACATTGCACATATCTGCAGAAATAAGGTCAACCTGGTATCTGTTAGTAATTAGTAAAAAAAAACAACCCAACCACCCTGTAGCTCAACATTTCAATTCCCCCTCCCACTCCACCAAGGATATGCAGGTCTTTGGACTCCTCCATCGTCAGACTACAGCAAAACGACGGTTGGAGGAAGAACGCCTCATCTTCCGGCTAGGAACCCCCCCAACCACAAGGGATGAACTCGGATTTCACCAGTTTTCTCATTTCCCCTCCCCCCAGCCTGTCTCAGTCAAATCCATCAAATTCAGCACCTCCTTCCTAACCTGCAATCTTCTTCCCGACATCTCCGCCCCCACCCCAGTCTGACCTATCACCCTCACCTTGACCTCTTTCCACCTATCACATTTCCGACGCCCCTCCCCCAAGTCCCTCCTCCCTATCTTTTATCTTAGCCTGCTGGACAAACTGTCCTCATTCCTGAAGAAAGGCTAATGCCCGAAACGTCGATTCTCCTGTTCCCCAGATGCTGCCTGACCTGCTGCGCTTTTCCAGCAACACATTTCCATCTCTGATCTCCAGCATCTGCAGACCTTACTTTCTCCTCTGTTAGTAATTGCCTACCTCGTGTTCTAATTATACATCCCTTCTTTCAGGTCTCCACAAGAATGGAAATTATCCTTCATATATCTACCCTAACAGTCCTAATAAACCTTTATTTGTGTCAAAGAGATTTTCTCTCAGTCTTTGACATTTGCGTGAAAGCAGTCACATTTTCCTCAGTCTCTCCTCATTGTACAATCACACCGTATAACGAATCAGTGTTTCAAATATATACTGCACAGCTCTCTTGTCAGTGCATTCTTTCAAACATTTGCAAATGTACAGTGGACATAATGAAGCTGATGTAGTCTCGCCTAGACCTCTGTGCAGTCATATCAGAAAAATCTTTACACATGTTCTGAACTCTCTTGCTGAAGGTTCTGACGATTGAATGCCTTCCTAAAAAATTCCTGCATGTTCGTATACATTCACTTATCTTTGAGGCGTTAAAGTGGCCTTATGCTTACCAACATATTGCATTATCCAACAATTTGCTGATGTTCAATCAAACTGGACGTCTTCATTTTTTAATACATTTTAATCCATTTACTTCCATGTCTCCTCATTTTGTTCTATTATGTTTCCCTCAGGTTTCCTCACAAATTTCTCACAGCTCATATATCTAATATGCTCCAATATACATGTGCTCTACTTTAGGTTTCTACCCTTCCATTTGGAATGTGAGAACTTCTGTCGGACTCAATAACGAGAACCTTCAAAAGTTTCGATAGTACCAGATTAATACACATTATTATTATTATTATTATTATTATTATTATTATTATTATTATTATTTCTCTTGTTACATCTTCACAAATTCGATGAAAGGTTTCGTTAAAAGTTACTTATGTTTGCACAAATGATTGCTAACTGGAAGCACGTCCTGTGAAAACTGATTTACACCTCTATTTAAGATGGCATTTCGAATATATTCGAACATCTTCCTTGCTTGTGAAATCGGTGGGAATGTTCTGCAGAGTACCTTTTTCTCTCTCATTCTATCTTTCATACTTGTTTAATTGTTGTAAGTATAGTTAGAGGCATTACAAGTAATTGCATTTTAATTATAAGGGTTTCCAGAACTTTTCAGTTCATGTTGTTGAAAAAGACAAAAGGAAACAGTCTGTTCTATTGCGAGGTGCAAAGAGTAAGAGGAAACCCTGAACTAGTATCAGTCAACTCGGAACCATCAGGCGAAGAGAATGTGGAAACAAGATGCAAAAGTGTGTTTCGTAGTTTAAGGGTCCTGTCAATGGTATGTGAATTTTGGAAAAAAAAATTAAAAAGCAGTCATTAATATTGATTGCTGTCTGACAAACACTTCTGGTGAAAACGTTCTATTTCGACATAATTTGGTGAAATACTTAAAGTACTCTCTTCATCAATGTACCATTTATAACAATTGCAGAATTATTAAAGTCACGAACCCGTATGTGCACGATCAATTACTTTGTTAACAGAATGCCATGAAAACATTTTATAACATTGATCCAAATATTCAGATAGTCTTCCAGCTTGCAAACCTTTGTTCCCACTCCCCCATTCCAAATGGTTTCAAAAATATTAAGCTCGTCCCATTGGCTTCAATTTGTTCCATAAACCTTTCCCATTCATGCACCTTTTAAGATGTCAGATAAATTACTGAATTAAACTTCCATCTCATACTTCTTCTGGCAGATTATTGAGCATACAAACCATCTTCTGTGTGAGATGCTGTCCCTCAGGTCACTTTTTCAATGTTTTCCTTCTCCTCCTGAAAATATAACTTCTAACCATAGTCTCTTGACCTCCTATCACCCTCACCTTAACCTCCTTCCACCTATAGCATTCCCAACGCCCCTCCCCTAGTCCCTCCTCCCTATCTCTTGTCTTAGCCTGCTTGGCACACCCTCCTCATTCCTGAAGAAGGGCTTATGCCCAAAACGTCGATTCTCCTGTTCCTTTCATGCTGCCTGACCTGCTGCGCTTTTGCGGCAACACATGTTTCAGCTCTGATCTCCAGCATCTGCATTCCTCACCTTCTCATCGTCTCTCACACCCAAGCGAAAAGACCTTTGCTATTCACCTTGTCTATGCCTCTCAAGACTTCATAAAACTCTGTGAGGGTGCTTCTCAATCTTCTACCCTCCAGTGGAAAATGCCCCAGTCTATTCATTCTCTCCTTATAACACAAACACTCCAGTAGCTGCAACATGATAGCAAAACTTTTCCGAAATCTCTCCAATTTATTATTATCCTTCCTGCAGTATGGGCGGCATGGGGGCACAGTGGATGGGCGACACGGTGACACAGTGGATGGGCGTCACGGAGGCACAGTGGTTAGCACTGCTGCCTCACAGCGCCAGAGACACGCGTTCAATTCCCGCCTCAGGCGACTGACTGTGTGGAGTTTGCACGGTCTCCCCGTGTCTGCGTGGGTTTCCTCCGGGTGCTCCGGTTTCCTCCCACAGTGCAAAGATGTGCTGGTCAGGTGAATTGACCATGCTAAATTGCCCGTAGTATTAGGTAAGGGGTAAATGTAGGGGTATGGGTGGGTTGCAATTCGGCAGGTCGTTGTGGACTTGTTGGGCCGAAGGGCCTGTTTCCACACTGTAATGAAATCTAATCTAAAAACCAGATCTGTATACGTTATTCCAAAAGCAGCCTTACAGACACCCTGTGCAATCTCAACATAACATATCAAATCCAATTCTCAATCGTCTGAGCAATAGCTCAAGCATGTGAAATGCCTTTTTAACATTCCTGCCTACTCATAACCCAACTTTCAACGAACTGCGTACATGAACCGCTTGGTCACTCTGATTGACAAAACTACCTCGGGCGCTACAGTTAACTTACAAGTCATGTCCTGGCTCGTTTTACAAAAAAAAATCAAAGTGAATTTTAAATTTATCCAAATTAAACTCATTCTGCCGCCCCTCAGCACAACTGGTCAAAGTTTACAAGAAAACCTTTTAAAGAGAGGTAAATTTCTTCATTATCCATTATACTATCTGTTTTGGTGTAATGCACAAACTGTATTAAACATGTTGCCTGAATTCATATCCAAATCGTTTATAATATTCAAAAGCTACATTGAACCCAATACAAATCCCTGTGGAACATCGCTGGTAACAGGCCGTCAGTTCGAAAAACAACTGGTCACTACCACCCTCTGTCTTCTACCATAAATGTAGTTTTGCATCCAATTGACAACGCTTGTCTGAATGCTGTGTGATCGATTTTTGCACATGAATCTAACACGCAGACACTTCTCAAACGCTTTACCGAAGTGTATGTGGACAATGTCTACGTTTCTGCATTCATTGGCTTCTTGGTCACATCGCAAACAACCGCAATCAAGCTTGCCAAACACGGGTTCCCACGGACAAACCATGCTGACTATGTCTAGTCAGTCCTTGCTGTTCCAGTGCATGTAAACCTGGTCTCTCAGAATCCCTTCCAATAACTTACCATTACTGATGGCAAATTCACCGGTCACTAGTTCACAGGCTTCTCGTTGGAAACGTTCTTCAATAAATTCTTAACATTTACCAGCTTCCAATCCTCCATCCCCTCACGTGTGTCTATGCATGATACAAATATATGTGTTCGTTGCCTCACACTTTGTTCTGTAACTTCCCAGTAAGTATTGGGATGTGTATGGGCATGGATATAATTAGCTTCAGAGGGATGATGTGGACTCGGTGGGACAAATGAACGTTGATTCTCCTGCTCCTCGCATTCTGCTTGACTGACTGAGTTATTCTAGCACCACACTCTTGACCCTCGATTGGAGAAATGGAGTGCTTACGCATTCTAGGTATTATCTGATGAATGCCTCTACACCCCTCGTACACGTCGAAATATTCACTTGATCGAAAAATTCCACCTCAAATATGTCTTCATTTTTATTGAACAGAGCATCAATAGCTTTATTCATCCTTTTACCCCACACTGACTGGCTTGCATTCTCCCTAATAGGAACAACATTCCTATGAACATCCATTATCTCATTTTTGAAATCCTTCCACTAGCCAGTCGTCCCTTCACAAATTAATGTATGATGTGACAGCACTCTGATAATTCAACAGTACGTAGAGTCATATCTCAGTCTAAAGCATAATATAATTTTCTGAATAGTCACACATTTCCTGCAGCACAATGGCATTCAATTTGCACCTTGATAGCAGTATGGACATTCACCAGTTCCCCTTCAAATAACACAGCAGACAGGACCTGACATCAGCCGCTGTTCGTCAAAATTGCCTGAATTCATAAAATGAAAACACCAAATTGATTTCGATCACAGAATATAGAGAGACTTACAAGTGGAAAATATGCACCATCTGATAAGAACTAAATACGCTGGTTTCGCGCTATAAAATCAATTTTAACAGATAGTTGCATTAATTTTGAAATTGAATAAGTAATGCAACTTTAAAATCGTATTAGTACTACGAATGCGCAAAATGTGAAATTGCAACGGATAAGAAATTAAACAAGTGAAAATATGACATTCTTCCAGAGATTGAGAAAAGATAAATAAAATAATAGTAATAAATAAAAAATAGAAACGAAAGTGATAATGTTTTCTGCGATAGAAAAGTAACAACACTGCTCTACCTGTCAGTCTGAATGCGACAATGATGGGATAGTCAATGGCAAACTAAACCTGGTGGTACTCTTTGTGTTTCTATCAGAAGATAGAAAATGTTTCTGAAAGAAAATGTTACCTCATATACCTCACGTCAGGCTCCAGGGAGATAATTGGTTGTTTTGAGATAGTGCATTAACAGTTTACAATGGATTAGCACAGCGTCTGCTAAGATGATTTTGAACGTCGTGGAGGACATAAATGTTTTGTTAACTGCCTGGGTCCTGTTGTAAAAAAAATGAGATAAAGAGAAATCCAGATTCATCCCAATTAATTTCATTATCATTGGCAGACCAGACTGCCTGGATATTGGACACAGAACTGAGCAGAGTCGAATGCCTCGCCATGCTGAGAAATGGACATTTTCTGTGGAAAACTCAGTTCTCTTCTCCTGCAAGCTGTTATAATTCTTTTCCATTCGTTTACGAACAAAGTGCATTACGCATCCAATAAGAAAAGAACACATAACAATGTAAATTTCAGCACAAGTGCAGGCCACTCAGCCCTTGAAAAGTGCGTGAATCTAGAGACTCCTCCTATACCTGTAGCTCATTTTCGAAGCGCCTGTATCCCTCTACTCACTTTCCTTTCACGAATCTGTCTGATACATCTTAATTGATGTTATCGTGCCCACATCTGCCACCTTTACTGGCAATTCATTCCAAGCACCCATCGCCCTGCACATAAAGAACTTCCCACACTTATCTCCCCGAAACGTTTCCGCTCTCCCCTAGTAAGTTACAACCCCCATCGGGGAGAAAAAAAAATGCTATCGATCGTTGCTATGCAACTCATGCTGTAAATCAAAAACAATAACAGAAATTGCTGGGAGATGCTCATCATGTCCTGCATCGGCTGTGGATAAAATCAGAGCAACAGTTCGCATCCAGTATGCCTTCCTCAGAAGTTTATTCCAGGCCTTAAATGTTGCAGCTTTTTTTAAAACTCTGCCGAAAATTGACGAGTAATTGCAAATAACAAATAATCTATCAACACGCAGCTTATTCAATCAAAGGGAAATCGCAAAACAGATAATGTAATAGACACAAAATGGCTGAGGTTTTGAAAATGTACGAACAAAAGTATTGAAGGCTCGTGTTGGAGGTATCTAAGCTCGTCTAAATTTCCTCCAACTCAAGCATAATAACATAGGACATAAGAGGAAATTCAGCCTCTCAAGAGGTCTGCCATTTCGTAGCATCATTGCTGAACTGGTGTTATGAAAGTTATTCTGGCAGTTACGTAGTTAACTTCTTGTTGTAATGCAGGCCCCGGATCATATTACAGGGCTCCAGTAATAGAAGATGGTAGTGCATTGTGATCGTCTCGTTAAATCACTGGAACATGAGCTAATGCTGAAGACGATGGTGTTGTAATGTGATAGGTTAAGTGCAATGTAGGGAACCAGTGTGGCAGGCGCAGATAAGTTTCGAAAGACAAAGCAACCCAGCATGATTTGCTCTGCTAACGTTTTCCAATAGGCGCGGGAACAACAACTCCATAAACTGCAGAAGAACAACCAGTATGTGGGCACTAAGTGGATACATTTTGCTGGCTGACATAGCTTTGCTTTTTAAGGCTTGAGTTTAATTTGATGACGGATTTTCTGCGTTTCCCGGTTATTTTTCTGGAATTTTGAGTGGTTCTTCCACAATAAATTTGACATGCCAGCTGGGACCGGGAAAAGAGCATTTCCTCTGAAAAGAGGCTGCAGCCGCAGGGCACTTCCCAGTTGAACCAACAGCTCTCCTGAGACAGATGGAATAAAATGGCTGGCCACCCACAAAAGAAAGGGTAAGCGTTTTGCTGCTAATTTGGACAATATTCTGTCAATTACGGTAGTTTCTCGGGAACGCAGAAAGCTACTGGTGGGTCTCTCCGATCCAAAGAACCAGAAGGGGGCGGGGTGGTAAAGAAAACTTTCAGGAGACGCAGAAAACAGTTCAGGAAAACTACACAAGGGGTATGCAGTTAGAGACGAAAGGGATTGAGACAAATCTCCACGTGGTGTGTTTACGTTTCTGTGAAGCTTTAAGAAAATAAAGTTTTAAGTTTTACGAAAATAAAGAAAAGCAAGACAAAACGAAAAAGAAAATAAAGGGGTGTGAGCGATCAGGAACCTATAAGGCATGCTTTAATGGTAGTAATAGTGATTTAGATGAAATTCAAAATCGGCAGATTGGCAGATTAAAAGTTAAATCATAGAGATTATCAGAGTGTTAAAGTGTTACTGGACTGTTGAATGTTTAAGACCAGGTCTGTATGGTATCTGAACAGTGCTTTTAGAAATGAACAAAGAAACTATTTATGCAAGGTTCTGAAATAGAGAGAGAAAAAAATAATGGCTCAGTGCTGAGCTCCTGACTGATTGCAGGACGTTTGTGTGTGTGAGAGAGAAAGAGAGAGAGAGAGAAGCTCTGACTTGCAGAAAGGCTTTGTTTATGTATGTGCATGTGTGAGAGAGACAAGCTCTGGCTTGCAGAAAGGTTGTGCATATGTGTGTGTCTATGTGTGTGCGTGTGTGTGTGAGAGAGAGAAGTTCTGGCTTTCAGAAAGGTTTAGCTTGTGTCAGTCCTTGTGTGAGAG
Organism: Chiloscyllium plagiosum; assembly: GCF_037043375.1. Lineage (NCBI taxonomy): Eukaryota > Metazoa > Chordata > Chondrichthyes > Orectolobiformes > Hemiscylliidae > Chiloscyllium > Chiloscyllium plagiosum. The sequence continues at coordinate 43,145,849 of NW_028270178.1, forward strand.
AGACAGACTCGACAGTTTAACCGTTGTGATCTAGTTTGCATGCACAATTGTTTGTTGGTGGTCAAACATTTCTGTTTTGTTCCCTGGAGCTCAAGATCCAGGAGTGCTTTGATTTTAATTTGCCCTGTAGGAATTTAAGATATACATTGTTTTTTTCTGGAGAAAGTTTCAAGGAACCATCGTATATTCTGTGGCTAGAGTCCGAGAATAGTACTGGCAGAACGAATAAGGATAGATTTTTATGTGCATTAGTTGAAACTAAGGAAGTTTAAGGACAGATTGGTTGGTAAGGGACAATTGCAAATTGAGGAATTCGGGAAAAACATATACGAACTGACGAGGCACAATTGGACTTCTAAGTCATAAGGGTGTGATTTGTGAAAACAGAGATAATAGTTTAGCGAGATAGAAATCTATGTCACGATGAAAAAAGGGACTGCAGTTGGAATATTGACGGAGGAATTTCCAGTACTAAGAAGCGATATCATATAAATTTCTGAAAAAGTTGAAAGAAAAACTAAGGATTTATTAACATAATGAATGGAAGAAGGTACCTTTGATATGAATATGTGTGATGAAATGGAAGGTTTAATTGACAATTACAGACGTAAGGATAAATCAAAGAAGAGAATGTTGAAGAGAGAATAGGAGGTGGAAATTTTAAAGGCAATTCGAGTTGAAGGAGTGGATTTGCAGAACGTTTTTCAGGCATCACTTGCGACTGATGGGGTTGCCAGAGAGCAGGGAAAGCAGTTTCTCTTCACAAAGGGTGGCCATGAAACCATCTCCACGTACCCAATGAAGAATAAAGGGCCTTCATTCATGGGGGCCCAGCAGGGGACAACATCTGTATATCCCAGTTTGGAAGACTTGGAACTTCACCCTCGCTCCAACACCCCCCTCCACCCAATCCACACACACACACCCATTTAGATGGAGAGAATGTAACACACTGTCCTGCAGTAAGGGGGACATTACAGTTAGAGGGTAAATTTAATTGGGAAGAAGCTGAGCCAGAATAGAATATGTTAAGAATAAAACGGGAGGCAGAGCAGGCGACGAAGCAAGCACAATTAGGTGCTTTTGACATGGAAAAAGAGAGATTGAGAGGTGAAATTCGGGAACAATACAAATTAGAGAACGGAGGGATTATGAGGCATATTTAAAGCTTTGCATGGATGTTGGGCAGAAACAGGCGGACGGTGATACTGACAGTAATGGGGGGAACAGAGGAGGCAGTAATGTGTTCAGGAAAATGGGCACAAGGAGAGGAAGCGAAAAAAGAATGGCAAGATACGAAGTGGGTTCTGAAGTGGAATCTGATGAGGAAATACAATGTCGCAGTTTTAATAAGGGAAAGAAGCTGTCACAGGGAAAGATACTGTCATTGCTTATAAAATCCATTCCTTGGGAACCAAGGATCTAGAAAGGCTGAGAAACGTGTTGCCCAATTTTCATGACAGAGCAGGAAAGTGGATTAGAGACATTCAGGATGAAACTATAGGGCGGTTGTTGGCTATGAGGGATTGAAGTCACCGTTAATAAAGGTGTTGGGACTCACGAATTAATAGAGATAATGAATTGAGCGTGGCTGAAGCATGTGGTGAACACCCCGATGATTGATGGTGCTGCACTTGATCGAGTAAGACAGAATGCGTGGCTGGCACTTAGAGATTGTTATCCACACAAGATTGATCCCGAAGCTTTGAGAGGAATTCACTGGGAGACACTGAAAACCCAGGAGCCTACCTGGAAAAGCAGTTGAAAAAGTGGCATCTTGAAATGGATCAAGTGATGGAAGGTAGTCAACTGCTGACCACAATGTTGCAGACTGCTATTGTTGAGGCCATGACATCTCAATTCAAATCTAAGTTAGAGAAGGTAGCGGTCTGACGTCGATGAACCGCCAAGACTTCAGAGATTATGTAGTCCATGCAGTCGAGAGATACTGGAAAGACAATAAGAAGCTGGCTGAGTAACAGGAGGAAGTGCAAAGAAATTTTTCACTACTGCAGCTCAAGGAATCTAAAAAGAATGAAAGAGAGAAACGCTAGGCGATGTTGCCAGTGATAGATGGGTTGATCGACGGTAATGTAATGAATTACATGCTGTGTTGGGAGAGCATCCTTACGCCACATGGCAAGGGCAAGGAAACCACATGCCGATAAGAAATGTTTTTGGAGGGACATTTTCCAGAAGTACCATACAAAGGGCAAAATAAAATTAAGCGACCGCGTTGGTGGAACTAAATTTTCCAAGGACAGGGACAAGGAGGTGGGGGCGCTAAAGGATGTGGTGAGAAGTTAGGTTCAGAGAGGATCAGGAATAGTGTGCTCGGGGTATTATCAACCAGGCCATTTAAGGAGAGATGTATTCATATTGGCACTGGGCCTCCTGGACCCAGGGTGCACCTCTGAGTCACGGACGTGCAGCTGACCCGCAACAATCCCTGCAGGCCAGATGGGACCTGTAAGTCGAAATAGGATGTATTAAGTGTACCCAGAGAACCCCTGTGTGAAGGGGCTACATCCTATGTTAACGTGGGAAGCTGAACAGGAAGCTATTGTACTGGTTAGTGTGGAGAAAACCATTGACGTTTAGGGTGATAGATAGTTGAGCTACACATACTTGCGCCCAAACACAATATACCATCCACATTCACATGTCGCATACATTTGCTACGACTGTAGCGTTTTCGGGTAAGCCGCTTTACAATTCCAGTAAGTTTGCAAGTGGACAGTAAAACACTTGTCGTGTCTTTATTAGTGTCTAATGGGACATCAATTAATTTGCTGGGCCGGGATGCTTTATTGAAGTTAAAATTAAAATTCGAATGTACTCAAAAGGTATTTAGTGTCGATAATGCAAATTCTCAGTTATCGTTGTCGGGAGAAAGAAAGGCCAAAACATATGAGATAGGTGACCTGGGTAGGTAGATTTGGGAAACTTAGGAAAATTGGAGGAAACATGCTTTCGCTTTACTGCCTTTGGCTGCGCCACCGAAGTCTGAGCTGCATTGTGCAGTGTTTATTTCACGAGAGGCAGAGTAAAGTATTTGAGGAGCATTGGCACTGTGAGGTTGCCTCCACACAGCATTTACAGAGTAAAGCTATAGTGAGAGGGAAGCAGGGAGCTAAATATAGGTAAGAACAATGATTTTCTAGAGAAATGGCACCGTGTGCCAAGTGCTTGGGCCAATGTGACATTGTTAGCAAATGAGGGACATCTGTGCAAAGATTTGGGATCCATGGTTAAGCATGTAGAAATGATTAGCAGATGATTACGTCAGGAGTCTGGAAATCTGGCGATGATAACTATGTTCGAATTGTGCTTTGTATAGGTATGCTGGGGAACACCAATGAGGTAGTTTACCAACGGTGTATGCAAATAATAGCTGGAGGAACTGGCCATCTGTTTGATTATTGGTTGGATGCACTGCCAGTTCGGTAATGGTCACAACAAGATACGGATGGGGGGAGAATGAAATCAGCGAATCCATTGGAAATTAGGTTAAAGTTGGGGGCACATTTATGTAGATATTGGCAGTATCCTTTGAACCAAGAGGCAGAGGAGGAATTGGCAGGAACAATACGGGGACTACGGACGCAGGAGTGCTTCGGGCATCATACAGGCCTTGTAATACTCAATTGTGACCTGTTCCAAAAGCAGATAAGTCTGTATGTAGGTTTTCTCACTGAACTGGGAGGTTCATTTCTAGAAATATCATGAACTCGACAAGGTAACGTCTTCACTTGGCCTCAGTCAAAACAGTGTACATGGTTCCTACTTACTATTTCATTGTTTGGGTTTCTTTGGGTTGGTGATATTATTTCCTGAGGTGATGTCATTTCTTGTGGTGATATCATTTCCTGTTCTTCTTCCAAGTGGGTGGTAGATGGGGTCTAACTCGATGTGTTTGTTGATAGAGTTCGGGATGGAATGACATGCTTCTAGGAATTCTCGTGTGTGTCTCTGTTTGGCATGTTCGAAGATGGATGTGTTGTCCCAATCGAAGTGCTGTCTTTCCTTATCTGTATGAAAGGATACTAATGAAAGAGGGTCAAGTCGTTTTGTGGCTAGTTGGTATTCATGTATCATGGTGGGTAGTTTTCTGCGAGTTTGTCCAATGTAGTGTCTGTTGCAGTTCTTGTAAATGACATTAGTTTTGCTTGTTGGCTACATAGGTCCTTTAAGTTTCATTAGCAGCTGCTTTCGTGTGTTGGTGGGTGTGTGGGCCACCATGATGCCAAGGGGTCTGAGTAGTCTGGCAGTCATTTCCGAGATGTCTTTGATATAGCGGAGTATGGCTAGGGTTTCTGGACGTGTACCGTCTGCTTATTTGAGTTTGTTGCTGGGAAATCGGCGGACTGTGATCATTGGGTACACATTCGTTTTCAATATACGGTGCAGGTGATTTCCCTCTGAGCTGCGTAGTTCCTCTGTGCCGCAGTGTGTGTTGGCTCGTTAAAGTGATATTCTGATAAGCGTCGTTTGTGGATGTTGGGATAATTGCTTCTGAAGTTTAATATTTGGTCCATATGTGTTATTTTCCTGTAGACGCTGGTTTGAAGTTACCCGTTGGCTGGTTGCTCTACTGCGACATCTGGAAATTGCAGTCTGCTGTTTGTTTTCCTCCTCTTTCGTGAGGGACCTCCGATATTAGGGTTCTTAGCAGTGACAGAAATGCAGAGATTCGATCAAACTGCTCTCCGAAACATCAAACCCAAACTTTGGGTCCGCTCCGTGGATGACACCTTTGTCATCACTAAACGAAACAAATAAGAGGAAATATTCAAGAACGTCAATAATACCCTTGGCATAAAATTAACTAAAGAGAAGGAAATCAAAGACAAACTGCCTTTCTGGATGACAAAGTAGAACGAATAGCCAATGGGCAACTTCAAACCAGCGCCTGCATGAAAACAACACATTCTGAACCAACATTGAACTACCAAAGCAACCATCCCAAAATCCACAAACGACGCTGCATCCGAACATTCTTTCAACGAGCCAACACACAATGCAGCACGGAGGAACTACCTTTGCCTTGTATTCAGAAAGAATCCAATGAACACAGTCCGCCGATTTCTCAGCAACAAGCACAAACAGGCAGACAAAACACGTCCAGAAAGCCAAACCACTCTCCCATACTTCAAAGACATATCGGAAATAGCTGCGAGACTACTCAGACCCTTTGTATTCATGGTAGCCCACAAACTCACCAACACAGTATAACAGCAGGTAACGAACTTGAAAGACCCTATACAGACAACAAGCCAAAACTAATGCCATTTACAAATTTACTGTGCAAGAACTATGACAAACACTACATTGGACAAAGAGGCAGAAAACCAACCCCCAGGATTCGTGAACACCAAAAAGCCAGAAAACGACATGACCCTGTCTCACGAGTATCCTTACATACAGAAAGGGAAGGACACCACATCGACTGGGACAAGACATCCACCTTGGGACAAGCCACACAGAGACACGCAGTAGAATTCCTGGAAGCATCGAATTCCAACTGAACTCTAACAACAAACAGAACTAGGCCCCATCTACCAACCCCTGAGAAAAAGAACAGGAGATGATATCACCAGAGGAAATGACATCACTGTAGAATATAACATCACTAACCCAAACAAACCCAAACATTATTAACAGAACGCAGGAATCATGTGCACAGCTTCGCCAGAGGCCAACTGAAACTGCAAGAGTCACATAGGCACAGGTCTTGAGTCTCCATGTTCTAACTCAGCCTGTATTCATGTTTCAGACGCTCACTCTCACACACATTACATTTGTAGCTCAATCAAGTCTCAGAAGGTAGATTCAACTTTGTATTCATTTTTGTGTGGATAGACGTGATAGCACTATCTGCTGCAAAATTGAAATTGTGCCGGGCACATCCAAGCAGCCCTACGAGCAGGATAGGGATCGGGGAACTCTTCCCCTGTGACTTTGCTTCTGTTGTTTTGAAGGAGTACCAAAGAAACCATACAAAAATGCTTTACCACTGTGGCTGGTAGCGTGGCCAAGCGTTTTAAGGTCTTGGATGTAGGTTCCAGTCTCTAAGCAGTTTGGGTGCGAGCACCACGGCTGCCATTTTTGCAGATCGCATATCATGCTGCAGCATGCTGAACACTACTGCATTTAAGTTCTACACAACAGGTTGGATTTCCTTCTTGGAAACCTACCTGTGTTGTGGGAGAGTGCAGACTCTCCATTTGGTCAGCGTCTGCGCAACGCGATCACGTTCGCCTCCCACATGAAAAGTCCCGATTTCAGCAGTTCCCCCGCTGCTTCATGTTCCGGGCAAGTTGTGTGTTCGCTATATTCACTGAAAACGAAAGGAGATTGCTATTTCATCGCTGTTGTGCAACAAACTCCTGCAGTGACTCTACTCGTCGTTACTTGGTGCTCTGATGAAGGTGAAAATAATTCCAATTAATAGCGATGTCATCTGTTCTTAAATTTATCTCACTTCCTTAATTTCTGTCCGGTAGACGGATCCTGCTGATACACTACACGCACACCCGCAGAGTTTATCGGATGAGAAAGCTCATCTAATCAAGACTGTGATTGTTAAAATTCACTTTTCATAGCCCATTCTAATTGTGTTGTTTGATTTATCTCATTTCAGCACTTTCTGGGAAGTTGTGATGCACTAAGCCTCCAAGTGTTTACAATACGCGTTTGGAATTGCCCTGCTGCCAGTTATGGGATTAGTTTGAGAGTCATTGCGCTGACAGTCTCGGTTTATCAGAAAACGCATTTAGTTTGTCATTTTCCTTGTGTTCCTCGTTATGTGTTGTCTGTTTTCTGACTCATTTAATACATTATGAGGTAACACGGTTTGTGAGGTAACTTCCTGCAGCAAACATCCTCAGCTGAAGATCTGTGATTATTTCAAGGTGTATAGTCAGTGGGGGAAAAATTATGGTAGTCCTTCGCTTCTGCAGTGCTTCGCAATACTACATTTCCGGTGAACAGTCGAACAGATTAAAATATTGCGCCACAGAGACAGATGACAAGCCCCGCTAAAAATAATCTATTAAAGTCGGTTAAGCAACATGGTGTCACTGATGTACACAGCATGGAAACAGACTCTTCAGCGTATCTCGTGCATGCTGACCACATTGTCTGAATTAATTATGTCCCATTTACCAGGATTTGTCCATATGCCTATAACGCTTTCCTATCAACAGACTCATCTAAGTGCCTTTGCAATCTTCTGAGAGTACCAGCCTCCGACACTTCCGCTGGTAGCTCATTCCATACATGCACAATCTTCTGTGTGGGAAATGTGCCTCAGGACACTTTGACATTTTACCCCCTCACTTGAATCCAATGGTCTCTCTTTTTCAACTTGCACCACCCTGAGAAAAAAAAGCTGAAATAACCAGTTTATAAACATTCCAGAATGTCACGCCTCCGCCCTACGCTGCAGAGAACGTTGTGCCATCCTATTCAGAATGGCACGACAGTGCAAATCTTGCTACGCTATCAGTATTCTTGTCTATAGTTTGCGAACAATTTCACGTGATTTTCTTAATTTTTCAATGCTGCCAACTGCGCTGGACAGCAACGAGCTACAGGAAACAGAACGTGAAACGTTCAACAGCTACAAATTTCAGTGCTGGACGACTCTGAGCACCAACTGGTAGCGGGGCTTGTTTCTGTAGTGTAGTGGGCATTACATTTGCCTCACGCGCGAACGTTCCCCTGCTTGAATGGGCAGCAACAGCCTTGTTCCAGACGGCAGTAGTTTAGAACATAGAACATAGAAGAATACAGCGCAGTACAGGCCCTTTGGCCCTCGATGTTGCGCCGATCCAAGCCCACCTAACCTATACTAACCCATATCCTCCATATACCTATCCAATGCCCGCTTAAATGCCCATAAAGAGGGAGAGTCCACCACTGCTACTGGCAGGGCATTCCATGAACTTACGACTCGCTGAGTGAAGTACCTACCCCTAACTTCAGTCCTATATCTACCCCCCCTTAATTTAAAGCTATGCCCCCTTGTAATACCCGACTCCATACGCGGGAAAAGGTTCACACTGTCAACCCTATCTAACCCCCTGATCATCTTGTACACCTCAATCAAGTCACCCCTAAACCTTCTATTCTCTAATGAAAACAGCCCCAAGTGTCTCAGTCTTTCCTCATACGATCTTCCTTCCATACCAGGCAACATCCTGGTAAACCTCCTCTGCACCCGTTCCAGTGCCTCCACATCCTTCCTATAGTATGGCGACCAAAACTGCATACAATATTCCAGATGCGGCCGCACCAGAGTCTTATAAAACTGCATCATGACCTCAGGACTCCGGAACTCAATTCCTCTACCAATAAAAGCCAGTACGCCATATGCCTTCCTCAACGCACTATTTACCTGGGTGGCAACTTTCAGAGATCTGTGTACATGGACACCAAGATCCCTCTGCTCATCCACACTACCAAGTATCCGACCATTAGCCCAGTACCCCATCTTTTTGTTATTCTTCCCAAAGTGAATCACCTCACACTTAGCTACATTGAATTCCATTTGCCACCTTTCTGCCCAGCTCTGCAGCTTCTCTATATCCTGCTGTATCCTGCCACATCCTTCCTCACTGTCAACAACTCCTCCGACTTTCGTATCATCCGCAAACTTGCTCACCCAACCTTCTAACCCCTCTTCCAGGTCATTTATAAAAATGACAAACAGCAATGGCCCCAAAACAGATCCTTGCGGAACACTGCTAGTGACGGCACTCCATGAAGAAACTTTGCCATCAACTACTACCCTCTGTCTTCTTCCATCCAGCCAATTCCTAATCCAAACCTCCAACTCACCCTCAATGCCATATCTCCGTATTTTCTGCAGTAGCCTACCATGGGGAACCTTATCAAACGCCTTACTAAAATCCATATATACCACATCTACCGCTTTCCCCTCATCAACCTCCTTCGTCACCTTTTCAAAGAATTCAATAAGGTTTGTGAGGCACGACCTGCCCTTCACAAAACCATGCTGACTATCCTTGATCACATTATTCCTATCCAGATGTGTATAAATCCTATCCCTTACAATTCTCTCTAAGACTTTGCCCACAACAGAAGTGAGACTCACCGGCCTATAGTTACTAGGGTTATCCCTACTCCCCTTTTTGAACAAGGGAACCACATTTGCTATCCTCCAGTCTTCTGGCACTACTCCTGTAGACAAAGAGGACATAAAAATCAAGGCCAATGGCTCTGCAATCTCCTCCCTTGCTTCCCAGAGAATCCTAGGATAAATGCCATCAGGCCCAGGGGACTTATCTATTTTCACCTTTTCCAGGATTTCCAACACCTCTTCTCTACATACCTCAAAGCCATCCATTCTACTTATTTGTGACTCAGTATTCACATCAACGACAATGCCCTGTTCCTGAGTAAATACTGAAGAAAAGTATTCATTCAGTGTCTCCCCAATCTCTTCCGCCTCCACACGCAACTTCCCACTACTATCCTTGACTGGACCTATTCCTACCCTAGTCATTCTTTTATTCCTAACATACCTATAGAAAGCCTTAGGGTTTTCCCTAATCCTACCGACTAAGGACCTTTCATGTCCCCTCCTTGCTTCTCTTAGCTCTCTCTTCAGGTCCTTCCTGGCTACCCTATAACTCTCAATCGCCCCAATTGAACCTTCACGTCTCATCTTGAGATAGGCCGCCCTCTTCCATTTAACAAGGGATTCCAATTCCTTATTAAACCACGGCTCCCTCGCACGACCCTTTCCTCCCTGCCTGACAGGTACATAATTATCAAGGACACTCAATAGTTGCTCCTTGAACAAGCTCCACATATCATTTACACTCTTGCCTTGGAGTCTACTTTTCCAAGCCACACATCCTAAGTCATGCCTCACCGCATCATAATTTCCCTGACCCCAGCTATAACTCTTGCCCTGTAGTACACACTTATCCCTCTCCATCACGAGAGTAAAAATCACCGAATTATGGTCACTATCCCCAAAGTGCTCACCTACCTCTAATTCTAACACCTGGCCTGGTTCGTTACCGAGAACCAAATCCAGTATGGCCTCACCTCTTGTTGGCCTGTCTACATATTGTGTCAGGAAACTCTCCTGCACACATTGAACAAACACTGACCCATCTAACGAACTTGAGCTATAGCTTTCCCAATCAATATCCGGAAAGTTAAAGTCCCCCATAACAACCACCCTATTACTGTCACTCATCTCCTGAATCACCTTCCCTATCCTTTCTTCAATGATTCTAGGACTATTAGTAGGCCTGTACAAGACTCCTAACAGGGTGACCTCACCTTTCCTATTCCTACCTCATCCCAAACTACCTCAGATGGCAAGTCCTCATCCATCGTCCTTTCCACCACTGTAATACTATCTTTGACAAGCAATGCCACACCTCCCCCTCTTTTACCCCCACTTCTGACCCTACTAAAACATTTAAATCCTGGAACCTGCAACAGCCAATCCTGTCCCTGTTCTAGCCATGTCTCCGTAATAGCCACAACATCGAAGTCCCAGGTACCAACCCACGCTGCAAGTTCACCTACCTTATTTCGTATACTTCTTGCATTGAAGTATACACACTTCAAGCCACTTTCCTGTTTACAGGCACCCTCCTTTGAAATTGATGCCATGTTCCTAACCTCCCTACACTCCAGGCCCTGCACCCTGAAGCTACAATCTGGGTTCCCATGCCTCTGCAGAGTTAGTTTCAACCACCCCCAAGAGCACTAGCAAACCTCCCCCCAAGGATACTGGTGCCCCTCAGGTTCAGGTGTTGACCATCCTGTTTATAGAGGTCCCACCGTCCCCAGAAAGAACCCCAGTTATCCAAAAACCGGAATCCCTCCCTCCTGCACCATCCCTGTAGCCACGCATTTAAGTGTTCTCTTTCCCTATTCCTCGAATCTCTATCACGTGGCACGGGTAACAAACCAGAGACAACAACTCTGTTCGTTCTAACTCTGAGCTTCCAACCTAGCTCCCTGAAAGCCTGTCTAACATCCTCGGCACTCCTCCTACCTATGTCGTTGGTGCCAATATGGACCACGACTTCGGGCTGCTCCCCCTCCCCCTCCAGGACCCAGAAAACACGATCAGAGACATCACGTACCCTTGCACCTGGGAGGCAACATACCAAACGTGAGTCTCTCTCGTTCCCACAAAACGCCTATCTGTGCCCCGACCTATCGAGTCCCCAATTACTACTGCTCTGCTCTTCTTCACCCTTCCCTTCTGAGTAACGGGGACAGGCTCCGTGCCAGAGACCTGAGCCCCGTTACTTACCCCTGGTAAGTCATCCCCCCCACAAGTATCCAAAACGGTATACTTGTTCTTGAGGGGAACGGCCGCAGGGGGTCCCTGCACTGGCTGCTTCCTCCCAGTCCCCCTCACTGTCACCCATGTATCTGCCATCTTTGGAGTTACTACTTACCTATAACTCTGATCTATGACCCCCTCTGCCTCCCGAATGATCCGAAGTTCATTCAACTCCAGCTCCAGTTCCCTAACACGGTCTTGGAGGAGCTGGAGATGGGTGCACTTCCTGCAAGTGTAATCGGCAGGGACGTCGATAGCATCCCTCACCTCATACATGTTGCAGGAGGAACATTGCACTGCCTTCACTGCCATCCCTCTAAAGCTAACTCTTATTTGAAAAAAAAACTGGGTCTAAAAAATACAACAAGCAAAATTCAGCACTTACCTCCTTACCACAACAAATGTTATTATTAGGTTAGAGGAGGAGGGCGGGTGGGAGGCACTACCCGTGTAGTGCCTCGGGTTCCTCTCCTTCGCGCTTTTAAAGGGGGAAAAAACCTACCCAGGTAAGCTTACACTAACTGCTTCCGGGTCACGGCTGCCCCTCTGGTCGTCGTCACTTCCCCCTGGTGCTCCCGCTCTTTCTGTGAAGAGAGAGTGAAAGAGATAAAAAAACACCGCTGCCCGCTACCGGTAAGTACTTTTAAAACCAAACAGTCTTACTTTCGCTGCTGCTCGCACTGGAAATGGAAGTTTAGATTGCCATGAACAGATTTCTTGCTTGCTTCGCTCGTCAGAAAGCATAGCTATGAATTTGCTCGCCCATACCTACTGTAGTGTTGAAAAGTAATGCAATTCCAGTTAATTACTTTGTGAAACATTGTTAAGCTTATCTTAAAACTGGTTCTGAATATGCGCAGATGTGTACTCCTCCCACGACCATTCTGATAAAGAGAGTATTCACTGTAGTCTGATCCTTCTCCAAAAAGCAGTACTGTATTTGCTGACCTTGCACAAATTCAAGGGAAAGGCTGATTTGTTGGTATCACAGTGCACTGCAAAATCCGTATGTAGAGTCTCCCTCAAATCTATCCCGAAGAAGTCTCTGAAAGGTCTCATTTGGATGCTGTCTTTTGCTTTTAAGGGGAGTCGGGGGCTGAGTTGAGTATGGTCGCCATTACAAAAGAGAAAGTGCTAGAAAAGCTAAAAGGTCTTAAAATTGATAAACTTCCCAGCCCCTATGGCTACATCCTAGAGTTCTGAGGGAAGTGGCTGAGGAAATAGCGGAGGCGTTGGTTGAGAGCTTTCAAAACTCACTGGAGTCAGGGAAAGTCCTGGATGATTGAAAGATCGCTGTTGTAAACCCCTTGTTCAAGAAAGGATCAAGACAAATGATGGAACATTATCGGTCAATTAGCCTAACCTCGGTTGTTGGTAAAATTCTAGAATCCATCATTAAGGATCAGGTTTCTAAAATCTTGGAAGAGCAGGGTCGGATTAGAACAAGTCAACATGGATTTAGTAAGGGGAGATCGTGCCTGACAAACCTGTTGGAATTCTTTGAAGAGGTGACAAGTAGGTTATACCAGGGAAACCCAGTGGATGTGGTCTCTCGAGACTTCCAAAAGGCCTTTGATAAGGTGCCACACGGGAGGCTGCTGAGTAAGGTGAGGGCCGATGGTGTTTGAGGTGAGTTGCTGGTACAGATTGAGGATTGGCTGTCTGACAGAAGGCAGAGAGTTGGGATAAAAGGTTCTTTTTTGGAATGGCAGCCGGTGACAAGCGGTGTCCCGCAGGGTTCAGTGTTGGTGACACAGCTGTTTATGCTATATATTTATAATCTGGATGAAGGGACTGGGGGAATTCTAGCGAAGTTTGCCGATGATACGAAGTTAGGTGGACATGCAGGTAGTACTGAGGAAGTGGGGAGGCGGCAGAAGGATCTAGACAGCTTGGGAGAGTGGTCCAGGAAATGGCTGATGGAATTCAATGTGAGCAAATGCGAAGTCTTGCACTTGGAAAAAAAGAATACAAGCATGGACTACTTTCTAAACGGTTGAGAAAATTCATAAAGCCAAAGTACAAAGGGATCCGGGAGAGCTAGTCGAGGATTCTCTAGAAGTAAACATGCAGGTTGAGTCCGTGATTGAGAAAGCGAATGAAATGTTGTCATTTATCTGAAGAGGGTAGGAATATAAAAGCACCGATGTGCTACTGAGACTTTATAAAGCTCTGGTTAGGCCCCATTTGGAGTACTGTGTCCAGGTTTGGTCCCCACACCTCAGGAAGGACATACTGGCACTGGAGCATGTCCAGCGGAGACTCACACAGATGATCCCTGGAATTGTAACTCTAACATCCGAGGAACGGCTGAGGATCCTGGGATTGTATTCATTGGAGTTTAGAAGATTAAGAGGAGATCTAATAGAAACTTACAAGATAATATATGGCTTGGAAAGGGCGTACGCTAGGAAATTGTTTCCGTTAGGTGAGGAGACTAGGACCCGTGGACACAGCCTTAGAATTAGAGGGGATAGATTCAGAACAGAAATGCGGAGACATTTCTTCAGCCAGAGAGTGGTGGGCCTGTGGAATTCATTGCTGCGGAGTGCAGTGGAGCCGGGAACGCTAAATGTCTTCAAGGCAGAGATTGATGAATTCTTGATGTCACGAGGAATTAAGGGCTACGGGGAGAATGCGGGAAAGTGGAGTTGAAATGCCCATCAGTTATGATTGGTTGGCAGAGTGGTCTCGATTGGTCGAATGGCCTTACTTCCACTCCTATGTCTTATGGTCTTATGATCTTATGATCTTTTCAACGTGCGGGAACGATCACTAGACGTCTTGAATCATGTTTTGAAGTAGTTTGCTTGTGAGTGACTCAATCAGTCAGCAACAGAAATGGATGAAGTTACAATCTCAGATGAATGTTTAGACTTACACTGTCATGGAGTGACTAATATTAATGCGTTCTCTGATAATTAAGCCAGTTTGGAACAGAAGCTGAGGAAATGACGGATAGACTATTAATGACATTGCATCTAGTTTCTTTTCATTAAGTCACAGAGGAGCAGGAAAACTAAACGGGTTCCGGGAGTGGGGAAGTGGGATTACAAAGCCAGACAGATGCCGCTCTTGTGATACTCGTTCTTTCTGATTCAGTCAGCAACAAGTGACGTGAATGTGACACAGGTGGGAGAGGTTTTCACATTGAGAGCAAAGAACACTCATATAGAGTTCGCACCTCTTTGACATCTTTTGTGGGTGGGCGTGGGCGCTTGCCCTTTGCTTTTTGGTAATATGTGCAGATACTGCCTTTTGTTCATCTCTAATTTAACCATTGAATTTAGTAAAATTTACTGAGTCACACACGCATATGCGTAGAGCACCGACGGCCATTCTGTTTAAGAGTGCAGTTATCGTGCTCTGATCCTATAGCTAAAAACATTTGCTTTCCTTGCACAGGATGCCCGGTTCAAAATTCTTGTCTTCGGATCATCCTGTGTCTTCTTTACTCCTTATTAGGGACGTCTGCCTCACAGATTACTAATCGAAAAGGTCCTTTTAAAATGCAATATGTCATTGCCTTTCAAGGTTCCCAATATACTCAATTCAAACTTTATTCGAGTTTGATATATATATCTGGTATAATTTAAACTGATTGGCCAAATTTGATTTTGTTTTTGTCTCCAAGCAATGAACTAATTGAGTAGTTCGACTCAGTGTTACATTGTTACTCTTTGGAGATGCTCTTGTTACACCTGGTTCACCGGTAGACACCATGCTAAAAGAGGCAGGTGACAGACGGTATGTATTCCCTGCACAGGAAGCATTTACACCTGATCCCAAGGGGATTGGCCGTGTGGAGGAGCCTTTAAATTGGATACGATTGATTACTGGGCCATGGCCATTACGGGATGGCTCAGGGAGCCCTCCTGGGACAACCTTTACATCCCTCAGTGCCTTGTACATTTTTGGGACTTTGCTAAACAGCGTCAGCCCCAGAAGGAAAAAAAAAACGGTCGCAATAACCCCCTGATGGCGGAGATCCCAATAAAATTCGACAAGGCCCCACGCCGTTTCTCGGAAAATTAGCCTACCAGCTGAACCGCCTGACCCACTGTCAATGAAATGGCTGCATTTCTCACCACGCAATCTCATGAGAAGCTTCCAGCAAAGAAACAGCAGCCGCCATTAAGTCCGAACCATCACCACTGCCCAACACAAATGGTAACCCCAGAATCACAAGAAGCGTGGCTGCTGCCCAGAGAAACCAGGTCACCGGCTGTGGCTCGATTAGACCTGGACGCATGCAATGGTCCAGCCCATGCTGTAAGATGCCACAGACCCGTTGAAGCACCCACTCCCATCTACAATTGGCTATTCTAAATTTGCACCATCGAAAAGTGTTTGCCCAAAATGTGCAGACCCGATTGCAGCTCGCGTACGGGGCTCACTGGGCGACCATTTGCCCAACTATTCACTTTCCCAACCAATCTTGGGACACCACTGCTGACCGGGAGAAATGGCTGGACAGCACCGTGAAGGATGCAATAAATGCCAGCGCAAGACAGCAAGTCGACTTTGGTGCTGTAACCCGGTGTCTGCAGAGAGCAGACGAGCCCTTGCCCGATTGCATTGCCTGCTTTCGTGAGGTTTGGGACTCCTTGACGGGCATTCATTGCAGAAAATGGAAAGATGTCTGTGCAGACCCGAGTGAACTGCATGCTCCCTTCATATGCTCACGTATATAAACTACATATTCTCACTTGGCATACGATGACCTGGGGGTCTCTTTGACCATACTCTGTAACTTGGACATTGCTGGGCTGTTCACCATGCCAAAGCAAACCGAGGCATTCTCCGAAGCGCACAACTGGACTGCCGGAAAGACACTACAAGATCAGAACAGATATCTAATCGATTTCAGAAAGGACAATGTCAGAACTGTGGCAAATCAGGACAGTGGCCAGAACAGTGCTGGTCAGAACTCAGGCAGGGACGCTCAGGCCCCTCCATCCTCCCCTACCCCCTGCAGAACGACAGCAACCCACAACTCCACAGTGGCAATCTTAGCAGACTGCCTAAACCATGCACGATTCCTTCCCCAATGTCGCAGAAAATAACTAGGGCTGTCGCGAGGGGTGTTTTGCAGTTGGTCTCAATATGCTCTCCAACTCCCTGTCCAAAAATCTAATGATGGCTGTGGAGGTTTGGAGCGGATCCTCTCTTTTCTGGTGGATTCTGAGTCACCTACTGGCTTGAATCCCTCTCTGTAGAGTTTTTCCGAGTTACAAAACCGTCCACACTGTAGGACTTTCTGGAGTGCCCATGATGGGGCCATCTCCTAATTCATTAACTTCAGTATTGGACCTTCCACTGTCCCTGATGCTGCCATTATATTCACCTCTTGCCCAGTCGCCATCCTGTGCCAGCAAACCTTATATGAATTGATTGCCAGCATCATTTAGACCTCATCATGATACTTTTACGCCAGCGACCCCTCCACTTCATGCCCCTCAGTTAGGCCCCCGTTGCCCTGTTAGAGGTTGTGCAACTTGGGCAGATTGTGTTTTGTGTGCGCTGTGCTCCTGCAACACTCCAGTCCACTTTTACCACGCAATCTCTGGGCGCTACACTCCTACGAAGACTCCCTGTTGCTAGCTAATCCTCCAGCGTCACTGTAGGCACACCACCCCGACCATGCAGGCCAGGTGGGGTCCTCCACACTACACCATGCCACACTCAAGCAGGGAGACATCCTGCTGTCTATACGGCAATACAAACTGACGCCAGCAGCAGTACAAGGGATCAAACCGGTGAGTGACGCTGTCATACAATCGGTTGTCCTAGTTCCTACAATAGGTGCCTGTAATGCGCCCACCCAACACATTCCAATACCCAAGCGGCTAGGAAAGTGGCGTTTTGTCCAGGGTCTGAGGGCTGTGAATCCAATTGTTATTCATGGCTCCCCAGTGGTCTCGGACAGTAACGTCATACTCACCACCACCCCTTCTACCGCCACTCATTTTTCTGTAATTGATCTCTGATCAGGCTTTTTCTCCATCAAATTGTCCCCTGACAGTCAGTACCTTTTCGCTTTTACATACGATGGCTGCCAGTGCACATGGACCTTGATCCCCAGTGTTCCACAGAGAGCCCCACCGTCTATGCCTCTGCAGTACACCGTGCCCTCTTCACTCTACTCATACCGTGAAACAGCACCCTCCTCGAAAATGTGGACGATATTCACCTGCGCTAAAACATGCATGCAGGACTCTGTAGCGTTGCTCTGCTGTCTAGCAATTGATGGACACAGGGTTTCAATGGAAAGAAAATGCAACTCTGCCAGTATAAAGTACAGTAGTTGAGATAAAAACTCTTACATGGCCTCAGTGCAGTATCGAGAGAGAGAATTGAAGCCTCTAGTCAGTTTCCCCTCCAGCCACAAGAACGTGGCTGCAGGATTTCCTGGGCCTGGCGAATTACTGCAGGCACTGTATCCCTGACCTCCTTGCCATTGACGAGTCACTACAGCAGTCAGCGATTATGCACCAAATGAAATTGTGGACCAGGCATTCACCGAAATAAAGTAGTAACTTGTCTCTGCTCCTGCCCTGCAGGTCCCAAACTACACTCAGCCCTTCTACCTCCATGTCAATGATTCTGACGGCTTTACAAATATCTTTTTAACGCTGATTAAAAAGCTGGAGATCTCCAGCGCCCTGTTTCCTTTAACTCCGGACACGCACTGCCTGTTTGAAGAGGAATGCTGGCATGTTTGCGAGCTGTGCCAACAGCCACGTTAACTGTAGAAAAAAAAACACCCCTCATCGTGCTGGATCACCCATGCACTGTTGGTTTCCCATTTGGTATCCCTGCTGTTCGATTCAACAGCAACCCCACATTTCACTGCCACCCGGAGAACTGGCTATGAGTTCGCTTTACTGTCCAAAGCTAACCTTTCTCTACAGGGTGTTCTTGCCTTGAACCTGGCCACACAACTTCCAATCAAACAGAACACAACTGCGGACGACCATGACTGTTTAGACACCATGCAACAGGCCGTCACCCCGCGCCCTGGCCTCTCGGAAACTACTTTAGACAATGATGACCTCATGCCTTTTGCGATGGGTCCTCCTTCAGGCACTCGGACACCGCACAATGGCAGTGTATGCCGTCTGCACCTCTTTCACTATCCTAGAATAAGCTGCAATGTTACAACTGCACAGCTGTTATGCTTACTTGGGTTTGCAACATATCAAAAGGTCACACAGCCAACATTTACATTGACTCCATTATGCCTGTCGTATTTTTCACGACTTTGGCACACTCTGGAAACAGAGCGGGTTAATCACTTCAGCAGGGAGGCCACTGCATCACGCTGCGTTAATCTCCAACCTCCTTGAAACATTCCTGTTACCCTCTGCCCCAGCGATTTCAAAATGCGCTGCCTATATCTCTGCCACTGTCCCTGTCATCCTCTGGAATGCCTTAGCACATGCAGCAGCCCGGAAATCCACACTGCACCCCACCACTTACGTCCTACAGGCCCCCAGCATAGGTAAGGCTCCAGGATTCCGTGACCCCAAGGAAGCAGTCCGAGCTGACTACCAAGCAGCTGTTACTCAAAAAAAGATTGTTCGGCCGAATTGGGGCAGTCACCTTCACTAGAGCTGCTGTTACACCCCAGTGACCATTTCATTTGTCGAAGAGTTTATCTGCATATACTTGTCCTAGCAGCCCACGGCGGTGGCCACACGGACTAGAAGGGCACGTCACACGCTATCACGCAGTCCTGTATGCATTGTGATGTGCTGCCGCTGCCTAAGCCTTGCTGTTACAGTGCCTCGTTTGCCTGCAAAACAATTCTAAAAAGCCTGTTGCCAGTTATGACCGGCTGCCAGTGACTGAGGGACCGTTTAGCCACTTGCAGATTGACTTTGATCACATGACCCAAAAACAAGGTTACAAATACATCCTTGTCATCATCGAAATGTTCTCTAAACGGGTGGAGGCCTTTCTCACAAGAAAGAATGAGGCAGACACAATGGAAAAAATGCTTCCTGAGGGATGTCGTCCCCAGATTCGGGAACCCTGATAACATACATCCAGATAGGGGGAACATTTCACTGTAAGCTTATCACTGATATTAGGGATGCCATGGCGCGACCACACCCCCTCCAAACACGGTCATCAAGCATGTTCGAACAGATGAAGGTCACCCTTAAAACCATGATGACCAAGATCACCCAGGAGTGACCTGGCCAGACGTCGTCTTGCCACTAGCTCTTTACACTATACATAGCCAGGCAAACTGCATGACTGGGCTTACAAGTACCAGACCCCCAAAATTCTCCATGGAGAACGGAGAGACGGAAAGGTCCATATCTGGCCCTGCTGATGACCCAGACAGATATAAAAGTCGAGGGATGGCCCAAATAAAAGAGAATTCCCCTTACAACGGACAGGGACCAGACAGGAGAAGACACCACTCGGAACGCCGAAGACAGATACAGCTGCGCAGCGCAGCCATAAACATCATCTCCCTCAGTCTGACCGGTCTGACTGTCACGCTATGCCTTGCCAGTAAACAGGGCCGAAAGGCGAGACATCTAATAATCAGCTCTGACATACAGGCCAACACTTTGCTGAGAATGGCCCATGGGTATGCTCAGCGATTTAACTGGACTCGACGTTGGGTCTGCACGAGGATCCCTGTCCACTCTCACGGGGCATTCAGTTACCTTCTATCTCCTTCAATATCTCCAACATGGTGGAGTGGTGGCTGGAACCAAACAGGTCTTCGAAGGTTACCACAATCAAAATACCACCAACAATGGGCGACTATGGGGACAACAGCCCAGCCCGCTGGAGATCTTCGGGGTGCCACCTGAACAAATTTACAGGGTGGTTTTACCCGACCTACAACGTCTCTGATGAATCCCCAGCCCTAATCATTGCTAACACCACCGAACAGTGGACACCT
This sequence comes from Chiloscyllium plagiosum, assembly GCF_037043375.1. Classification (NCBI taxonomy): domain Eukaryota; kingdom Metazoa; phylum Chordata; class Chondrichthyes; order Orectolobiformes; family Hemiscylliidae; genus Chiloscyllium; species Chiloscyllium plagiosum. The sequence goes on from NW_028270178.1 coordinate 43,166,125, forward strand.
ACAGGGTCTATCTATTTAAAAAACACACATCCATCTGGATGTGAGGCTGGCTGGAGTCGGTGCATTCACTCCCTGCCTCTAACTCTCTCAGAACGACGATACGCAGCAGAAGGCAGCATATTAAACCTACAGGTTCTCAACAGGGTCACTCAGAATACAACCATCCACACCATCAGGAGAGGATCCCAGACCCAGCATCTCTGGAGTTAAAATGGAACCTTTTTTATCTGTGGCCACAAAACCTACCCCTTGCTGTTGCTGTCCTGGGCTGGCAGCTAGTTTGTCATGTGCGTGGTACCATTCATCTGTCACTCCCAGTTCCCTACCATCCCAAAGCCCGTGACCTGTAGCAAATGAGCCGTCGCTGCCCTTGATGCAGCGCTCTAACTGAAGGCACATCCCATGCAACCATGCGGTTTCACATGGAAGCCCAAAAACTCACCACCACAATAGAACAGGTGGCGAACCTCACAGCTGAAGTGCTTAGCCAGCTAAATGCGAAAGATATTCCAATTCGCAATGTGGCCCTGCAAACCTAGATGGCCATAGACTCCCTGCTCGCTGCAAAACGGGGCACATGCGCCCTCGTCCGTGCTGGCTGCTGCACTTACATCCCTGAACCCCGCGAGGGCATCACGTACCTGGCCCAGCCTATCCAGCAGATGCTTCTCTCTTGCATGATCAGGAATACCACTGGGACTTATGGGACTGGGCAGTCTCCTGGATGGATTCATGGGGTACAGCCCTGCTACAGGAACTGATTGCCATCCTTGCTATCATTGCCAGAGTGTGGCATTGGCCATGGCCATCCGACTCTGTGTGCCAGACTACTGCCCTCTGGCCCCCTGACCATTCAGATAAAAAAAGATCATATGGGGGATCAACCCTGCCCCAAGGCAACGTCTGCAGAGTTGTTCTCAGACACTGAGGGTGAACTGTCTGATATCGAACAACGCCCCCACCCTCCACGCGACAAATCCCCCTGGAGCTGACTACGTTGCCCCTTTCTCATCCCACCCTCAAAAAAGGATGAATTGTGGGAAAACATCCTCTACCCTGCAAACCCATAGCATGGCCACGTAGAACAGAGTAAATCAAGCATGTCCCAACCATGAAATAAATTCCCAGAATGCCTCAGCATTGACAAAGCAGGATGACACGGCAAACCAGACATGTCCATAGTCACTGTCAGACCAGGCAATACACTTCCAAAGAGAAAGTAACAATGAGCTTCTTGGGATCGATCAATACAGCTGTCCCAAAGCCCTAAGGGCAGGTTCATAACCCAATGATACCAAAGCCACACAAAAGACAGGTCAGATGGAGAGGCACCAGATTACCTCGCTCAGAGAAGAGAAGCAATGGAAACACCTCATTGCTTTAAAAGGAATATTCTCCCCTAATCTCGAATACCGCAGAGATCTGATCCCATTTTGTACTGATTGATGCTGCCAGAATGCTGCGTTGTATCTATATTCAAGATATTCTTCTGATAACTGTTTTGCGACTACCACCATCCTAACGGGATTCCTTGATTATCAAGATCATTGTTTTTTTTTAATTAACATCATTGAACATGATCTCTCTATATATATATATACAAAAAAACTGGCTTGATTCTCAGTTCGGGGAAGGGGGCGTCGTCAACATGAACAGACTGTCTATGCTGTTTCAGCTCAGTCATTCTCTCTTCCACGATATCGCTGTGTTAATAAACGTTTTGTAAATTTTTCTTCGCTCTGAGCTTTGTGATCTCTGATTTATTGGGCTAATTTCACCGACAATTAGGTTTAACTGCTTTCCAAAGTCGATCGAACATGTGCAATAAATGCTGTAGATGCTCCTTCAATAATTGACTGAAAATCATCAATATACGCCACACAGTTGGGTAATCTGCCAATGACCTTATTAGCCAGTCTCTCAAATGTGGCTGGAGAGTTTCACATAACAAATTGCATGACTCTGAACTGATAAAGTCCATTTGGTGTTCTGATATTCAAAATTGACTTTGGTCTCTCTGATAGACGTATTTGCCAGTATCTTCTGAGCAAGTCCAACTGAGAAATGTAAGTTGCTTGTCACAAGGTTTCGATACAATCCTCCAACCGTGGAGTTAGATAGGCATCAGACTTTGTAACGGTGTTTACTTTGCGATGCCCGAAAGATATCACCCGGATATCACCTGGCTTTGCCACCATGACTATTTGTGAGCTCAAATCACTGTAACTCACTTCTATTATGCATCTTGGAGCATGTGCTCTATCTCCTTCTGAACATGTGCCAACCTTAAAGTGTTATGTCGATAAAGATGTTGCTTAATCGGAAAAGCATCTCCGACATGCACAGCATGCACAATTAGGTTAATACTTCCCAGTTTATTTCTGCATATCTCCTCATGTGATATTAATTACTTTTTCAGGTCATTCTGTTCTTTTTGTGGAAGTTAACTTAATAATTCATCTTCATTTTTGTTAACTTCCTCATTACACAATTTGATTAGAGGAATGCCCAATTCAGTATCCTTCCATATCAAAATAACTTTTGAGCAAATTCACATGGCACACTGTGTGAGAGCTCGTCCTGTGTAGAATCCTTATCAAGTAATTCACCTCACTTTAATAGGTTCCATTAAACCTTGTTATTAAAGACTCACTGGTTACTGGACATAGCACGAATCCCTTCGCCCCAATTGCAAAATAGCAAATTTGTGATTTCATATTCGTTTCTTGTTTCATTCTATGCTGTTATACTTTTACGTGCTGTCTACCCAACTCTCCAGCTCCAATTAATAGTTCTCTAAAATTTGACACATAGTCAAAATGGGTGATCTCTTAATTCTGACTTACTTATTTCTCCTTAATCGTTTTTCATGGTCCTCTTACTTAGTGCATAAAATTAATTCAAATGCATTGAATTTAGTCCATTCATTCGGTGCATCTCTTATCGCAAACAGTACAATCAGAACTCCCTTAACCAAATCATCTCGACAATCCTGAACATTAACATGGTCTTCAGGTGTCGGGGTATGATTCTCGCTTCGGCACGTGTGTCACATTAACCTGCAAGAGGTTACAGGTGAAAATCCCAGACGATCCCTCCCTTCTTGTCGTGACTTTGGTAAAAATGCCCGACTTGGAAGTGGCATCGAGGTCATGACGCCGACAGATGCCTGCATACCTGGCAGTGGAAATGGCTGTGGGAAGAGCTTTTGCTAAAGTATGATTGAGATGTCGGTCAATCACCTCCTCCTACAAGTCCTCTCCACCGCAGGGAGTGGAGTGTATTATTTACCCCTTCAACTCTATTTTGATTTGATCCCTGCCGTCCCCCTCACTATTTGATCATGCAGCATTGCTCTCTGAGAAGCACACTGCTTGTCACAGACCACTCAGATATTTCCTTTCTTCCTGGTAGTGGATATTGAATTAAGGTTTGTGTACCTGTTGTTTTTCACTGTGTCTCACACACGCACACACACAAAATGGTCGCTGAGGAAAATATAAGCACGAGCGCAGTTAGGCGGTATTGTGTGGGTTTAAAAAAAAAGGCAAAAAGTATACGCAGGAGATTTAGAGTCTCAAAAAAAAACACAGTCTGCAGTGTTTGATGCCATTTCTCTCACGCTACCTGTGATTCTGGACGGTACGCAGTAGATTTGAATTGCTTTATTAACAAGTTAACCACAACATCCTTGCAGACTTTGGATGTGAAGTTTGCTCCTTGATCTGACGGAATCTCTTTTGGCTGTCCGGATCTGGTTAAAAACGAAGTAATTCTTCTAACCTCCTTTTGCTGCGATGTTGCATAATGGAATTGCCTCTGGAAATCGAGACTAAACATCCAATATTGTTAATACAGACTTGTTCTCACATTTTCTTCAAGGTACGGAACCTGCACAATCAAACAAGACTTTTGTGAAAGATTCCTCAAATGCTGGAAACGATATTAACCGTGCCGGTTTTATTATTGACTATCGATTTCCGATTACCTGACATGTATGACACGTCTGGCAAAATTCAACAACATCCTGATGTAGTCCAGGCCAGTAAAAATACCTTTGTATTTTCCACAACCCTAAATGACCTCCAAATGATAGCTCATGCACCAGTTGCAGCACTTCTTCCCTATGACTAAAGGCAACACTATTTGATAAATATCTGTCCATTTCTCATCTGTTTGAATGTGTGATTGTCTCCATTTCCTCGTTGATACGTCATATTTAAGTAATAACACAGAGGAAAGCATTCACTCTGCGTCTCTACACAAGCCTTTTAATATAAATGTTTTAACTTCGCATCTTTCTGCTGTAATTCAATCAGCTGAGCAGGGCTAAAGATACTTGTTTTTTTTGTCTATTTGCTCTTTCTTTGTTCCAATTGTTTGTTCAAAAGTTTCTCTGTAAAGCTATGTCAGCTTCCTTATTTGTGATTTTTGTAACCGCCTGCATCAGCTTGTGCGTCTGTGATCTTGTGACCACACAATCAGCGAAAATCCATGGATAAACATTTTCCATATCTTCAGTTTCCTGCGCCTCCACTGGCTTTTCAACTAGAGTAGGCAGCACGCCTACCGGTGCAACAGCTATATCATTTGCACGTACAGTTGTATTCATGTATTTGAGAGTTTTTCCAGTACTGCGACCACAAATTCTTCACACTCTCTGGACTCTCTCGCCTCACTTTATATAACTGAGCACTTTTTTGTATTCATGTATTCATGTTACCAGCATCTTTTCTGGAATGAGTCACTCAGGAGAACATATCTCCTCATCTTTCAGTATTCCAGACTGGAGTATCCTGTGTTCCTTAATATTGTAACCTCCTTACTTGTGACACCGAGTCTATGTGAATAAACGTTAAGTTTGAATGTGTATTTAAAAGTGGATCTATCACTTCTTCCTTAATCGACCTCTGATCGTCTTGTACACTCTGAGGCAGTTGTCTAACTTCCCTTGTGCCTCTTGTTACTTGATTTGTCTGGTTTTCCTACATCAGGATTTCTCCTAGCTCACCAATGCTGCGGTTTCGTGTGGCCCACTTTAAAACAATGCAAACACCGGAGCTTTTTACCTTCTTTGTCTCCCTCAAGACATTTTTACACTGTAGTAGGTTATTATTATGATCTTCACTGAGACCTACAATTCCCTTTCCACGTGAGAATGTCTCTTTGCCCCAATTACTATCTTTCATTGGCTGAAGATGATTCTGTTTGCCAAACCGAGTTTTATGGACCAGCTCATAATCATCAGCCTCTTCAGCTGCTAATCTATCTGTTTTGAATCTCTACTCTTCTAAATGAGTTCACACTCCTTGAAACAGTAAATATTTTTAATTCCTCCAAAATAATTACCTCTCTCAGGGCATCATAGATTTTTAAAACTCTTATCCATCTATCTAATCTACTATGTTTGATCCTTTCAAATGCAAAAGATGTTTGACTTGGTCCAATCCTTAGATTCCTGAAACGTTCATCTGATAGTTCTGCGATTTCTTCACTAGCCCCACATGCAAGTTTCGTTTGGATCGATAAAACTCACATTGCGCCATCCACTACATTTGTTTCGCCACCTTTTCAATTGAGATGAAAAAGGCGTCCACATCCTTCTCATCAAATTTAGACCACGCTTGAACATACTTAACCACTTTCTTAATAGGCTTCGGACGACCAGGGGTTTGCTCATCCTCACCCATTTCATCAGTAAGCCTCCCCTTCGCTTTAATCTCCAGCCTTTTAAACTGACTTTCCTTTTAAATTGTCAGTTTTTGAAGTTCAAACGCTCTCTCTTTTTCTTTCTCTGTTCTCTCTTCTCCCTCCGTTCTGCTGAGTCTCTCTTTTTCGTTCTGTTCTGCTGCTCTCTCTTTTATCCTTGCTTCTACTTTTAATCGTAACTCAAATTGTTTTATTTTTGCTCCCCTTTCCTTATCGCTCACGTCTGACTCAACCTGCTTCATTTACAATTGAATTCTTGCCAATTCTATAGATTCTGATGGTTTCTCCAGCAAATTTAATACTGTGCTACTGCTGTAATTATTCATCCTTTCCTCACAACCGCAGACACTTTCAATTGCAGCTTCTCTGCTAATTCTTGGAACTTGTTGCTATTCATCGCATCCACATACAGACAACTTTGGTCAACTAAAAGAGCCATTACTTTCCCAAACTCTGTCTACCCAACGGAACCAAAACCTGAAATAATGACATTCGCATCGGCCACGCGCTGCTTTAAATGCCGGAGGAGTCCTCGGAGGTGTCATGGACTCAGCCAGACTATTCTTTGCAATTTATTTCGGTGAAAATTACCTTGACTAAGTCAGCTTGGTTGACTACTAGATATTAAAACAGACAAAATGTATTCCCGAAATTCCACAACCAATCACAAAGAACAGAATAAAGGACTCCCACGGAACTCAGTTTATTCAAACTAGACTTTTTCATGCTGTTCTGAATATACACAACGGTGCCAATAATAAAGCTCCATTGCATGGGTTGAGGACGGTAATGATAAAGATAAACTGCACCAGAAAAAGGAGCAAGTGAAGGGGTGAATCAAGGAATGGCGGAACGAGTGGAAGATGTTCCAGGAGGCAGTGGAAAAAAAAACAGAAACACAAAACGGAGAAATTGGAAGAAGAACTCAGTTCACAGCGGACAGTACACGGGCAAAAACAGCATGAGGGGTTTCTCAACAATAAACAGAGTGTTGAAGTGTGTCAAAGGGAAAGTGACCCATGGAAGTGGCAAAAGGAAGTAGAACAGTGCGTTCAGAGGAGGACCATAAGGCAACCAGCAGAAGACTGATGGGATGACTTGGAGACGGAATCAGGATCAAGATCAGAAGGAAACTCCCTGGATTAGCATGATAGCAGGGAGAAAGAGCTCCCACATGTAAAAAGAATGATGTTTTCGCTCATACGAAAGTTGGGAGGGAGTCGGACAGTCACGATATATTCCCTGGGGACCCAGGATCTGGACGGGCTGAGAAATCCATTGCCCAGTATACATGAATGTGGAGGGAACTGGATTAAAACCTTTGAAGATGGTTAAAGTATTTGGAAAATTTTCACTTGTGTGTGCGAGAGAGCGAGAGACAGACAGAGAGACTGACTCAGCTTTGATTTCCTGCAGCTTGCTGAATGGTTAAACCGTTGTGCTCTAGTTTGACTGCATATTTGTTTGTTGGTGATTGAATTTTTGTGATTTTGTTTTCTTCGAGCTCGAGATCCAGGAGTGATGTGAATTTAATTTGCACTTTGGGAATTTAAGGTGATATTTTGTAAAGTTTTTTTTTTTAAGTAGCCATGAATGTTTATGAAACAAAGGTTGTGTAAAATAAAATGATATAAATGAAATATTAACCCACAATTTCTTCTTACAGACCGTGACTGCTCTACTGTTAATTTCCAACTGGTTACAGTTTATGTTTACAAAAAAACAACCTTATTTAAATTTGAATCAGTTCAATATGGAGGGTGATGAGATTTCAATTTGACACCGGTATGAACCTGCTCTCAAAACCCTCATTATTTGAAGCCATTGCCAAATTTCAATTTGACCCCTTTTTGATCTCATTGGCTTAATCAAAGATTTAAATAAAGGCAGTAAACACAGTAGCCCTGTAAACCCTGGCCTCAGCAGGTGCCTGCTTTTTAAAATAATAATCCAGAAGTAACATTGAGAAAAATCACCTCAGCGTTTAACATTTGCTTATTTAGTGGAGAAATTATATGAACTTTATGCAATTTAGTTTATTTAAAAACACGGAACTGAAAGTATAACGATAGATCCCAAATATTCCAAACGAACAACGTTTTTTTTTTCAGAAAATGATACTGGCAGATTTTTTTGTTTGTTTGTTTAGGACTCGTATGTCTCAATTCAATCTAAAGACTGCTGCAGCTCATTGGTGATTATGGAGTGCCAGTTGTAGTTTTATTCTGCATAAATTTTCCTCCCTCACTGAGAAGTGAAGTTTTGATTGAACATTGAGTTATGAGAATCACAAACAAAACTTAATATCTTATTTTAATATCTGTTTGGATTCGGCCATTATTTGTGCATGAGAAGTATTTTGTTACCATGCGAGTGGACAGGACGTTTTGTTGCAGCTGCATTCAATTCACAGTTTTTATAACGTTGTAAATGTGCACTGACGGGTCAAATCCGCTTAAGGTACCTTATCTGGGATTTAAATTAAGGGACTGGACCCAAGTAACTATAATGGTTTTTATAAATGATTTTCCACTTTGTATTAATCACTTCTAAAATGTATTATTTACTGCCTCAGTTTCCACCTCTGAGTTACACCGATTTGTTATATTAGTTATTATTTTTAAAGGCCCAATTGTGTTAGCCCTGTATCACAAAACCGGAATCCGTTGTCAGGTTTGATTGGTTTTATACATTTTCAAATTTCCATTGATCCGTGTCATTGCCTCGTGGTTATTTTGAAGCATGGCTGCATCGAGTAATTATTAATTAAAGAAAGGAAAGATAAAGCGGATAAGAAACAAAAATACATCTTCCTGATCAGTTGAAGGAATTCTGCAGGTGATCCGGTAATAGAGTCTTGTCCACCTGATCGAACTCCCCAAAGCTGGGAGAAGCTAAAGGCTGAGTCTGAAAGGTCAGCTTAAAAAGAAAGGGAAAAGAAGAAACAGTGTAAGGCCACTAGAGCTCAGGAATGTGAATTAGGGTAAAAGCAACAATGCTGTTTTTAAAAAAAAACAATCCTCAAAATTCCGAGCCTATGTCAGGCACACCTATCCTATTTGAGGATGGTGATGCCACTGATGGGGATTTTATTCCAGGATACCCACTGAGCCCCTAACAATTATTTCTGATTCTCCCCAGAAAACAGCTTCATTACACTATTTCCTTATTTTGAAAATGAAACGTCCAGTCTTCAAAGCCAATATATTGGGGATGAGTGGCCTGAACCATCTGAAACCAGGGGCCATCCCGAGAATCAGAGGAATGTGAATCAGCATGCCCCGACCACAAGAACAAACTAGCCCAATTTGCTCAGTATGTTCAAAGGATGATACAGATGTACAGGCAGTAAAATTCTCAGAGTGGCCTGAATACGCATGGCGTGTGTTATCCGGTTGAAATAAGTGGCCATCTGTCTGACAGAAGAGTTATACAGCCCTTGAGTCAAAAATAATCGAAAAGCTGACTCATGCTTGTTAAATCTTAAGTTTTTGCTCTGTATTCCTTCTAGTGTCACTGACATGATTCGAAAAACAACATAAAGCAGTCCGAGATTTTACAGTCGCAAATGAGGTAAATGGTAGTTTGCTATTGGATTGGCCTGAACCAGACTGAAACACGATCGAATTGGCAGGTGAAATCGTATATGTCAAACGCCGTCGTTCTTGCCAGTCCTGGCAGGGTGGAGTCGGACCAAGATACCCCCGGGGAGGAACCGACTCAAATTCCCGCCCAGCAGTCATTGCTAAGCAACCCATTCCCGAGGAGACGCTGAAATGCGGACAGCCAGGCCCCGGTGCTACACGTTTGGGTCGGGGTTCACGACAGCGTATTACATCCTGTCACAATGCGGGATATACGCTCAGTATCATGCTAGAAAGAGAACATCAAACCCCATAGGACACAGACCCCAGTGCCCAAAGGACCTTTCAAACATTTGTTGATTGACTATGTGAACATTTTAAAGATAGTGAGAGGGAAAAGATGCACGTTGGTGGTGATTGATAGATTTAGTGAATAGGTAGTGGCAACATCCTCTGAAGGCGCAGGTTCTGGAAGCGTTGTGACATTTTAATCAAGTGAACTAAGGTCAATGAGATAAGAATGCCACAATGTAATTATGGATTGCAGAATAAAGCGCTGCCTTGTAATCGACCCATTTTACCTCACCTGTCCAACCAATACGCCCTAATGCCCATATTGGTATATGTTGTAACAGGCATCTCCCCAATATGATCAAAGTGGACACATCCCAAAATGTAATTACAGTATTCCTCGCTCTGCCTTCAAAGTCAATGGTACATTACCAAAAAAGGCCCTGGCCCTCTTTCACCAGTTTGGATTTGAATGCTTCACGCGGCGTAGTAACGTCCTGATTGGCCAATGTGTGGGAAAGTGCACCTGGACATGGGCCTAGTGACTGTTGCAGGTGTCCTACCTGCAGATACTGCGTTGAATTCCCAGCTTATCTCGTTAGCCGATACTTCGTTGTTGTGTGGCATGGAAGGAGGATTGATGCCAACACTTCCCCTGCGATTCAGAGGCACCAGCACGCGAGTTATGCTACTAAAGAAAATTGTTATTCCACCGAAGGATCAGTTTGACACACCACTTTAACAGATACTGCTTTGAAACAGGAAAGATTATGTACCTGACTAAGAGATCGGCATTGACAGTATAGGGCAGCCAAGATACATCCCTCATGAATTCAAGCCCAGAAACCAGATTGCTGCGGGCTGGGAAGTACTTTTCCTTTTGATTGGTTTTAGGAAAAATGCTGAATGGATTAATTGTATTTACTATCACCAGAAGAGATTTACTAACTACACCAATGATGCCCTCTCAGAATTAGTTGAGCAGTTGAATGCAATCAGCAGAATGGCGTGGAAAAATAGGCAGACCTTGGTCTGTCTGTTGGCTGAGAAAGGTGGCCTCTGTGTAATGTTTGTGGAACATCTCTGGAACTTCATACCTAATAACATTAGTCCTGAAGGGTCGTTTCCTAAGGCAATGGATAAGCTGAGAAATCTGAGCAGAGAGGTTAAGGAGAATGCGGGATCTCATCATAGTTCTTTGACTGGTTAGACAGCGTCTTCAGTGTAATGTGGCGGGTGGTAACTTGGTTTCCCAAGATTGGAATCGTTGCTGCTATCGTGTTAATTTTCCTTGCCATTGTGCTATGCTGTATGTTACTTTTCATCGTGAGCAGCTCTTCGAGGTGCATATCTGTTCTCAGTCGTCTCCCATCTCAGAAAAAAAGTTTCAGCGCTCTATTATTATGACCCGATATCCACTGAAGTGTAGACGTCATGTGGCGCCACGACATTTTAAATTTTGTTTTGTTTCTTTTTTTTTAAATTAAACTTAGTCTGTAAGGTTTTCTGGTTATTTTATCAAGTTCTAGACAATGGGGACGGGTTTATGGATCGGATACTCCAGGGATAGAGGGAGAACCCTCTGAGAACTGAAGTTCTATTTTTTTCTGCCCAATTTTCAGCCAGGAGCTACGTGTTTTGAGTTCTGAAGGTCGGCCCTCATTGTATCTAATGATGAAATATATAGTAAATATGAATATGTAGATAAAATGTAATACATGTTGCGATGTCGCATTAATTAAAAATAATTCGGTGGCAGGCTCGAGTCAACCTTGCATGACTGCGGACGGTCAACTGACAAGAAATGAAGAAAGTTGAACACAATGGAACGAGATGGTTTGCAGCAATCCACAAGACAATTGAGGCAGAGTCTGATTGTTGAAGTGAATACAATGCAGATTTAGTGTGATTGGTTTTGCTTATGTAAAGGGGATGAAGTGTGGCTTTGAGAACAACATAAACATTAGAGTATCCTTGCTGTTCGCGGGCTTTCGGGGTTGACTGCACAGATGGGCACAGCTTCTGTTTGCAAATAAAGGCTTGTCATCGTGAAGAAATCTCTGCGTCTCCTGGAGGTTCCTAATAACTTCTACCAACAACAACACTTTCCTCCTGGTCTGACACATTCACTCACTCTCTCACCCACGGTCGTTACCTCCTTACTGGTCTCACTCGTTTGATCATTCTCTCCCACCCAAGCTTGCTCAATTTCCCCTTCTGGAATCCCTTGTTCATTCCCCACTTCTCTTCTGGTCTCAAATATTTACCAGCTCTCTCCAAACACGGCATGGTCGCTCCCTCCCTCATGGACTCCCTTGTTCACTCACTCTGTTTCAGCCAGGCCCACTCGCTACCTCCTCCTTGGTCATGCTCATTCGCTCGCACTCTTCCTAACAGACTTGCTCTATCCGTCCTTCCCGGCCTGATTCATTCACTCTCTCAATGCCACCAAACCACACCTACTCCATCCTTCACGGTCTCACATGTTCGCTTGTTCTCTCCCACCCAGACTTGCTCACACTCCCCGCCCCCCCCCCCCCCCCCCCCGCTCCCACCGCTTCGGGTCTCGCTCATTCACTCACACCTTCCCTCCCGGTCTCACACTTTCTCAGCAACGCAGATTGTCTATCACACTCTCTGCCCATTTCTCTCGTTCGCTACCTCCCTCTCTCCTGGCCTCATTCGTTCTGTCCAATCTAAGTTCGCTTGCTGTCTCCCTTCTAATATCACTTGTTAGCTCACTGTCACCCACCGGGGCTCTCCTGGTCTCTCCCAGTTTCGCTCACACTCAATCTCCCTCCTGATCTCACTCGCTCGCTCGTTCTCTTCCACCCAGGGTCGGTCGCACACACATGATCTGACTCGCTGGTTCGCTCTCACCCACCCAATTTCGCTCTCTCCCTCCCTGTCTCACTTGTTTGCTCATTCTCTCTCGTACAGGCTCGTTCCATCCCTCAATCTCCATCACACACGTTCACCCACTGTCTCCCAAACTGGCTCGCCACACTGTCTCCCTCCTGGTCTGAATTGTTCAATCGCTTTTTCCTATCAAGACTCGCTTTTTCCTACCAAGTCTCACTTGTTCCCTCCCACACTGTCTCAGTGCCTCGCTGGTTCTCTCACACAGGCTCACTCGCTCTCATCCTCTTGGTCTCGCTTGGTCACCTCTTGGTGTCGCATTCTGCCACACAGGCCCACTCCCTCCCTCCCCATCTCAACCGTTCACTTGCTCTCTCCCAAACAGTTCTGCACCATCTCTCCGTCATGGTGTGACTTGTTTGCTTCCTCACTGTCGCCAAGGCACAGTGCTCCCTCCTACCTGCTCCCGTATGTTTGATTGTTCTCTCCCACGCAGTCTCACTCACTCTTTTCCTCTCAGTCTCTCTCGTTACGTCGATCCCTCCCTCCCTGTCTCAGTCGTCCTCTCCCACCCAGGCTCATTCACACTCTCCCTCTTGGCAACTCCCATTTACTCGCTGCGTACCTCACAGTCTCAGTCCTTTGCTTGCTCTCTCCCACCCAGGCATGCTTGCTCGCTTCCTCCCGTTCTCCGTCGTTCACTGTTCTCTTCCACTCAGACTCACTCGCTCACTGTTCCCATCTCACTCATTCGCTAATTCTCAGCCAAAGAATTTCACTTGCACTTTACTTCCTGATCTGATTTGTTCAGTCGCTCACTCCAACCCAGTCTCACTTCACCACTCATTCTCTCTCACTAGGCTTGTTTGTTCTCCCCTCCCGGTCTGTCTCATTCAATCCCTCCATCCTGGTCTCACCCATTTGCATGCTCTCTCTCACTAGGTGTTACGCACTCCCTCCCTCCCAGTCTCACTTGTTCTCCCGTAGCCTCCCACTCAGGCTCACTCGCTGTTTTGCTTCTGGTCTCTTCCATTCGCTCGCTCCCTTCCTCCAAGTCTGACTCATTCACTCACGTTCTTCCACCCATGAATGTTCACTCCCTTCCTTCATGTCCCGCTCGTCCACACGCTTGCTCCCACCTCGGCGCGTTTTCTCCCTCGCTCACCATCGCATTCATTCACTTGATCTCTCCAAAACAGATTCTCTCGTTTCCTCCCTCTTAGTCTGACTCGTTTGCGCACTCAATCCCACTTAGACACACGCGCTCCCTCTCTCCTATTATCAGTTCTTCGCTCGTTCTCTCACACACAGGCTGAATCGCCCTCTCCCTGCAAGTCCCTCTCATTCCCTTGCACACGTCCACCCAGTCTCACTCGTTGGCTCGTTCTCTTCCATCCAGGCTCGCTTGGTCTCCCAATCTCCCTCTTCTGCTCGCTCTCTAAGATGTAGGCTCAATCATGCTTTCCCTCCGGATCTCAAATGTTTACTCACTCTCTCCCACCCTGGCACACTTGCTGACTTCTGGCCTCACTAGTTCGCTCACTCTCTCCCATCTACGCTCACTCATCTTCCTCCCTCCCAGTCTCGCTCGTTTGCTCACTCCCAACCTCCTGGTCAGACTTGCTCGCTCGCTCTCTCCCACGAAGCCTCGCTGCCACCCTCCTCTGGGGACTCGGTCATTCTTTTGCATCCTCCCTCCCGGTCCCAATCTTTCGCTCGCCCTCTTTCTCCCAGGCCTGCTCACTACCTCCCTGCCGGTCTCGCTCTGTCAATCATCATCTCACACCCAGACTCACTCGCTTTCTCGCTCCCCATCTCACTGGTTCTCTCACTCTCTTCCTGCCAGGCGTGTTTGGTCCTTCCCTCCCCACATCACTCGTTTGCTTGTTCTCTCCCAGGCAGGATTGGTCCTTCCCTCCCTCCGAGTCTCACTTGTTTGCTCAGTCTCTCCCACCCAGGTACGTTCGCTCCCTGCCTCCCCATCTGACTTGTTCACTCGCTGTCTCCCAAATAGGGTCTCTCCCTCCCCCCTCAAGATCACAATTTTCACTCTCTCTCTTCCACCCAGACTTGCTTCCTCCCTCCCTCCTGGTCTTGATGATTACTTGCTGCACACCCCACTTCGCTCACTCACTCTATCCTGATCTCGTTCGTCCGCTCACTCTCTTCTACACAGCCTCGCTTGCTTCCTCCATCCTATTCAAGTCCATTCCTTTGCGCTCTCCCACTCAGGCTCTCTTCCTCCCTTCCTTCCAGTCTCACTTATTCGCTCGCTCTGTTCCATCCAGTTGCACTCGTTCCATTCCTCCCTGACCCGCTCGTTCTCTCGCTATCTCCCACCCAGTCTTGCTCGTTTCCTTCCTCTTGGTTTCAATCTTTCGCTCGATTACTCCTATCAAGGCTTGTTCCCTCCCTCCTGCTGGAACTCATTTGTTCGCTCGGTCCACCACCCCCAGGCTCGCTGGCTTTCACCCAAACAGCCTCGCTCGCTCCCTGACAATCTCGCTTAGTCTCTCCCTACCGCCCATTCCCAGTTGTTTACCCACTCTCTCCAAAACAGGCTCACTGCCTTCCTTTCACCCGGTCTTGACGTTCGCCTGCTCCACACCCCCAACTTCACTCGATTCCTCCATCCTGATCTCATTGTTCACTCACTCTCTTCCGCCAAGCCTCAGTTGTTCCTCCATCCTGGTCAAATCCATTCCCTCGGTCTCTCCCACCAAGTATCGCGTCCTCCCTTCCTTCCAGACTCACTTGTTCGTTGACTCCATTCCACCCAGCTTTGCATGCTTCCTCCCTCATTTTCTCGCTTGTTCTCTCACGGTCTCCCAGCCAGTTTTGCTTGTTTCCTCACTCGCGGTCTCACTTTTTTGCTCAATTCCCCTACACAGGCTCACTCCCGCCCTCCCTCTTGATATAATTAGTTCGCCCTTTCTACCAGCCCCAGGCTCGCTGTCTCTCACCGACACCACACTCACACCCTCCCTGCCAATCTTGCTCGTTTTCTAACTCACTCCAAGTGTCAGTTTTTCACTCGCGCTCTCCCACCCATGTTCGCTGCCTTCCTTCCTCCCAGGATCACTCATTCACTCGGCCTCTCCAAGCCAGCCACTTTCCCTCAGTTTTTCCAGGTCTCATTTTTCACCCACTCTCTTCCGGCCAGGCTCACTCCATCCCATCCTGCTGATCTCACTCGTTTGCTCGCTCTTTCCCACTCTGTCTCGGTAGCTATTCCCTTCCTGGTTTCACTCTTGCGCTCACTTTCTCCCACCCAGGCTCTCTTACCTCCCTCCCTACATGTTCGCTTTCTCCCACCCACCCAGTCTCAGTCGCTCAATCGCTCACTTCCACCCAGATCACTCCCTTCCTCTCTGCTCGTCTCGCACGCTCTTTTGCTCTCTTCCTGTCAGGCTCGAGCTTTCTCTCACTCCATATCACCCTTGCTTGTTAGCACTCTACAACACTTTCTTGCTCGCTCCGCCCTTACCGGGCTCACTTGTTTGCTCCGTGTCTCACATCCTGGCTAGCTACCTCCTCACTCCTGGTCCCGTTCATTCACTCGCTCTCTCCCCCACCAGCTGGCTCACTCTGTCCCAACCAAGCTCATTCGCTTCCTCACTCCCCACATTGCTCGTCCTCTCACCCACTCCCACCCAGGCCTTTTCTGTCCCTCCCTCACCGTCTCACTTATTCGCTTTCTCTCTCCCAGATAGGCTTGCTCCCTCCATCCCATCCCGGTCTCACGAGTTTGCTCTCACTCTTCCACCCAGACTCGCTTCCTCCCTCGCACTCGGGCTTGATGTTCGCTTGTTTGTACGCGCTCTCCCACACTATCTCTTTGCTCCCTCAATTCTGGATTCCTTGTTTGCTAGCTGTCTCACGTCCAGTCTCGATACCTCCCTCCCTCCTCGTACCGTTCATTCACTCGCACTCTTCCTCCACCAGGTTCGCTATCTCTTCATTACCCACTCTAGCTCGCTCGCTGCGGATCTCTCTCGTTCACACCCAACCTCCCGGTCTTCTCGTTCACTCACTGTTTCTCCAGGGATGGCTTATTCGCAGCCCTCAAGTCTCACTCATTCACTCGCTTAGTTGTTCGCTTTTTGCCACCAAGGATCCCTCGCTCCCTCCCTCCTGGTCTCAATCTTTCATTCGCTCTTTCCAATCTAGGCTCACTTGCTGCTTCTATTCCAGTCTCGCTCGTTTGTTCGCTCTCTCCTATTTAGTCTCGCGCGTTCCCACCCACTTGATCTCACTCTTTCGCTCGCTCTCCCTCATCCAGTTTGCTGGCTACCTCCCTCCAGTCCTTGCTCAGTCACTCACTCCCCAGTCAATTCCAAACTGCTCGCACACTTCCCAACCGTCATACTCACTCCTGTGTACACCCCCTCGCCATCTCGGCCAATCTCCCACACATTTCCATACCGTAACAATCACAGTCCCTGCCCATTTGCGCACCGTCATGCTCACTCCCCAGCACCATCCTTGAACATCACGATCACTCCTCCGCACACTCCCCACAGTCACGCTCCCTTCCCCACACACTCACCTACCGTCACGATCACTCTCATGCACAGTCCCTACTATGAACACTGTCCTCTGAACACCTCCAACGTTAATCCCCTCGAAGTTGCCTTAGAACACATCCCTGCTCTTTTCCCTGAATATCAAACAATCCGTCCCATGTGTTACAGTATGTTGTCCCACTCCCAACCTTTAGCCACAGCCAAAATCTATAGTGCCGCCCCCACCCCCGTTTCACCTTCGTGGTGTCTTTTGCGCTCAAACCAACCGTGTCCTCTAACAATGGCTATTGACACAAGCCTGATATTGTTAACTAGCATTCGTCAGAAGCACCCCACCAATCTCTGTTTGTGTAGTATCGGCCTGAACATCCGCACACTTCCTCTGCTCCACGAGCAACGGCAGGTGAGACAGGATTCTTGAAAGAGAGAAGTTTGGGAGGGAGGGGGTTCATGACGGAAAGTGAGAAAAGGAAATTGGGGAAGGGATGGAGAGTGAAATAGAACATACAAATGGGAGAAGGAGAGGGAGACAGATGGAAAGTGTGGCAGTGGGATGGTGATATCTATGGGGGATGATAAAGGGAGACAGGTGAACTGTACAGAGGCCAGATCGAATTATGGGACACAGAGTTGAAAGCAAGGACAGAGTGATTTAAACCCAACTCCTGAGCTCAGGCCCCGGTACCTTCCACATCCCTGAGGATTAGGACTTGGGGCTGAGTCTGTCTCTCTCCAGCTAAGCTTCCTCAATGCAAAGACAAACAACCACACCGTTCACTCTGCTACTCGTGACTTTTGAATGCACAATTTTAATGTTTACAAATTAAAGTGATCGATACAGGCAATGGGATGGTACCTTGTGAGAAGCCATAAAATGTGTTTCCGAAACCCCTTCTGGGATAAGCTTGGACAAACCAGCACGACCGTTAGTGTGTTGCCATAGCGACAGGCAGCTTCAACGCTGAAACATTGAACTGAAATAAGAAAATCTCAGATGCTTTGATTAATGCATGAAAAAGATTGACTAATGGATTTTGGTGCAGGGATATTTCAGCACATTCTTCAGCTGCTGTATAAACTTAGTCTGGGTCACGGCATAAATAGCGGTGTTTGTGCTGCAACTGAGGAGCTGCAGCATGAAGCCCAATTCTCGCACAAAGGGATGTAGGTATACAGACTGATACCCATTATAATACATCCGATTCCACACAGAAAACACCATCAACATTGACCATAACACGATGAAATTAGCCGAGATGACAAACAATAAAACGATAGATTTTTTTTGATTTCTCATTTCTATATCAGAATGAGCGGCCGCATTGGTGTGATCCCGGAGTCCCCTGCTGGTCACTAAAATGTTTCTGATGGTGAACACATTGAGCAGCAGAATCAGAAGAAATGGTAGAGCTGGGGTTAGAATGTGGTGGAGGAGTTCAACTGTGACCCAGACATGGGAGAAATAAACAGCGAGTGTTACATCACAAAACCAGGGGGCGTTGGACAGCCCATACCGTGCTGTGAGCATAAAATACCAAAAAATGTTCTTTAAACAGCTCAGCACAGTCACTGCTCCAAGGACCACAACCACCTTTTTCCCACTGCAATATCTACTTTTCAGCTTCTGGCAACAAATGGCCACAAACCGATCAAAGGTGAAAGTGACGGTGAACCAGACAGAGCAGTCAGTGGCTGCATAAAGCAGGACAGCGTGGATGTTACACACAGGTATGCCCGTCAGAAAAGAAAACCGTTGCCGATAAACAATGGGAATGTGTCTCAGTATCAGGTCGAGGATAATGACCAGTAGATCTGCCACTGACATGTCCCCCAGGTAACGTATGACGCATGGAGACAATCCACAATCTTTACAAAGCAGAACGTAAATCGTCACTACGTTAACTGTGAGGAAGGAAAACAAACAAATTGTTCATTAGACTGGAGACAAAGTGACCAGTTTGACTGAGGACCCAGTGAGATTTTCAATTGTGACACTGCATTCAGGGATTTATTCAAATAATTAGAATGGAAATAATGAATGGATGGTCTGAATTAATGAACGCATTGTATCATAAAACGCAAACAACACAGAGACACATCCATAAGAACAGACAGTGTTTAGAACATTCACACTCGATCACTCGAGAGTAGACACAGTTCACTTCTTTCCAGTTCCCAAGACCGAGGGTGAAAAAGTTACTGACCTGAACGATTACCTCCCTGTTCCTTGAAAACAAACGTGGTCTGGAAATTTCTGTCTTTTCTTGTAAATTGTGGTCGATCCTGGGTCGTGAAGACATGTCAATGCAGGAAAAAATGTATTCACCCTTTTAACTGCTTGAGTGGACTTCAGAACAGTGTCTCCCTGTCCCGGGAAAGGGATCTCATCCCTCGGGATCTAATCTTTTTCACAATTCACTGACGTCAGGCCGTTCACAAATAACATCAGGGAAAGAATATTCTGGGTAATTTCGAGTATCGAAAGTTCCCGGGAATGTTGGGAAAATAATTTTCAAGGAAATGTCGGGTACAAAATGTTCCAGGAAATGTGAGGAATATATGGTCAGTATGGAATGTTCCAGGCAATGTCGGGTACAGAATTTGATAGAGTCGTAAAGACCCACATCACAATGACCCTTCTGCCACTAACGTTGGTGAGACGCACTCAGGCTGACGCTGGGAATCCTTCCCCCAAATCAATTGAATTGGCACTTCGTTTGCAAAATGAATAAGACAAAGATAAAGCTCAGAAACGTAAAGTAAGATCATCTTTAATGTCTAAGCAGATGACAACTCTTATTCAGCTACTTCCCCCCCATCTCTTATCCAGTTCTGTCTCGCACTCCCAGCTAAAAAATGTCCTGGTATTCAGTTCCTAATATTGCTGACCCTGTAGCGATGTCTTTCGGATGCCATTAAATCATGTCCATTTACCTCAGTGTATACAGTAATTTCCACAATCTGTTTTGAGAACATAAAACACATTCGGTATCGTGCCTTTCATTCAGCTTTTTAACCCATTATTCCCTGATCCATTGTAATCTGTATTCCACATAATGACCCTTCTCGGAAAAACTGTGAAATCTTTATTCTCACAGAATCAAACTTGATTATTAATACTTCGTGAAGACCAAACACCATCCCTGGTTATGTCCAATCCCACAGGCAGGGCGGACTCACCAGTGGTGATGGCACTG
This sequence comes from Chiloscyllium plagiosum, assembly GCF_037043375.1. NCBI lineage: Eukaryota > Metazoa > Chordata > Chondrichthyes > Orectolobiformes > Hemiscylliidae > Chiloscyllium > Chiloscyllium plagiosum. The sequence goes on from NW_028270178.1 coordinate 43,186,291, forward strand.
TAGGATGCAGTCAGGAAATGAGTTCCCCTGGAATTCCCCAACATTAATTCCAGAATCCGGGAAATCTCATGGGAACAGGTCAGAGATGGACAAGAAAATCTCCTGATGGTGGGCATCTACTGCCCTCAACACCACCCCTCGGTTATAACTCAGATCCCTCGATGTTGCAAAAACGAATTGGAGGAAGTACTGAGGGTTTGATCCTTCAATGTTCATCACCTAGAGGATCACCACAGGACCACGAATGACTGAGCAGGGCGAAACCTCAGTCCATAAGCAGCCAGACTGTGGACAGTGACAGGGGGAACCATGAAGACGGAAACATGCGCACTAATCCACGTGTCACAGATGGATCTGTCCAGAAAAGTATCTGTACAAGCAATCAGCACACAGTCCTGGTGGAAGGAAAGTCTCAGCTTCAGTTTGAAGATACCGCCCTCTGTGTAATGTGGCACGACTCCTGTGACGTAGGACTTACTTCCAGACGACCGAGCAAATGGAAACTGCGCATCCATGAGGCGCTGTGGTCTGTTAATTGCTGTAGCATCAATGGCCTTCCTCCATCATAATGTCAAATGCAGGGTTGTTCATTGATTGTTCCAAAATGTTCCACACTTTTCAAAACTGCACCTATACTAAAGCAGGGTATTCAATCCGTCAAGAGTTTTAAACAGGAGCAGAATGAGGTCTTCCAGTCATTTGACGCTGTTACTCAATAATTGGAGTAGGTCTTTTAATCTCTCAAACCTGTTACACAGGAAATGAAAGGGAACATTTAGCCGTTCAAAGTTGCTACACAGGAATACAATGAGGACTGGTTACTGAACCAGGAGCAGGGATAAATTGTAGATAAAGTAACGTTTTAATCAGTTTAACACAAATTAACTGCAGTGACACAGTGACGAGTGCTGCGGCCACACTATTTACAATCTATATCAATGATCAGGAGGAGTCGAAAACAATACAGATATTGAGTTTGCTGATGACTCTTAGTTAGGCAGGAAATTATATTGTCAAGACAAAGTTGAGGCGCTGCGAATGGACACAACCAGTAAAATCAACTGATTATTGTTTGGCAGCTGGAATGTAACATATCTCACCTGCCTTTTGATTTCTGGAAGATTGGATGACAGTATGTTGCTGGAATAGAAAGCGATTACAGGAGTTAGTGATACAGTGTGTACTGCAGGGCTCACTCTCACGTATTCAGACAGGAGTGTTTCTCTATCTCCCTAATGGTCTGCTCTCTGATTTTCCCAGTGACAACATTCCTCTCAGTAAACATGGGATATTTTTATATGGTTGGTTAGCAGTGAGAACTGGTGATGGGGAAAGTACATTGAAAAGTCTATCAAGGGGACCACCTTTATCCGAGATGTCATTCTATCATTCTACTTGGAGACCTGAAGATAATGAGAGTGGCTGCCTGCTTCTGAATGAATTGTCTGTGGCTGCAGTGGGCCAGTTCAGTGTGTCTTAATTAACATATTCCACTGGGCACGTTCACACCGCAGCATTAATGGCGTGAGTTGTGTATCAATACCTCTGACTCACCCGTTTGACATGGGGACTCTGCTGAACCATGTGCACCATCGGGAATCCCGCTTTCCGCGAAAAACATCCGGCAATTCAATTTGAGGGAGAAAGCATTGTATTCATCTCACCCACACTTTTATCATCCGTCAACGAATGGTCACATTGATGACAACTTACTAGGAGATGATGGATACGTCACCCACTCATTCCTGGAAAGTTCCTGTTCATAGGAGCTGAATGAAACTGTAACCCTAACAACCACTAGCAACACCATCCTCCCCCTTGTTGAAGCTGCAGATCGTGTGGAAGGAGGTGACGACGCTCTGTGAAAAGCTCCTCATTCTAAGAGGGTCACCTTACACTCTACCCCTTGCTAAGGGGTAGCGTCTTGCTTGGGAAGTTGTTCCTGAAAAACATGGCGTGGATGCAGCAGATCCCTATCCCCACACAAACACTCCCTCTGTGGTTTCAGATATTCCCTCTCTGCAGCCTCTGTTCCAATTGTTGTTCATTTTGCAGACCCAGATGCTGTAACTGCCGAGTTCCGGGGAGCGGGGGGAATAATGACCCTCCCGGCTCTGCTGCAGATAGACAGGAGGCGATCGTTTATTCATCCGAGAGTTTTATTATGGAAGCAAGAGGAGGTCATTCAGCCTCTAATACCTATCATACAGGATTATGGGTAAGACATTCACTCTCTTGATGCGGGCAGAATTGTGGACATGATCTCTTTGGAATTCAGTAAGGCGTTCAACAAGGTTTTCCAAGGGATACCTTTAGCAAGGTTAGGCCTCTTGGAAAACAGGGAGAACTCGCCATTTGAATTCAGAACTATCGTGATGGTAGAAAACAGAGTGTGTGGTTGGAGGGTTGCCTTTCAGACTGAGACCTGTGACCAGTGGAATGTCACAAGAATCGGTGCTGTGACCAGTACCTTTCGTCATTTATATAAATAACTTGAACGTGAATACATGACGTATATTAGCTAAGATGTTCAAAGTTTGTGAGAAGATTTGTAGCTCGGGTGCTCGTTGCTGTGGTTCTGTTTGCCGAGCTGGAAGTTTTTGTTGCAAACGTTTCGTCCCCTGTCGAGGTGACATCCTCAGTGCTTGGGAGCCTCCTGCGAGACGCTTCTTTGATGTTTCCTCCGGTGTTTATAGTGGTCTGTCCCTGCCGCTTCCGGTTGTCAGTTTCAGCTGTCCGCTGTAGTGGTTGATATATTGGGTCTAGGTCGATGTGTTTGTTGATGGAGTTTGTGGATGAGTGCCATGCTTCTAGGAATTCCCTAGCTGTTCTTTGTTTGGCTTGCCCTATAATGGTAGTGTTGTCCCAGTCAAATTCATGTTGCTTGTCGTCTGCGTGTGTGGCAACTAGGGATAGCTGGTCGTGTCGTTTCGTGGCTAGTTGATGTTCGTGGATGCGGATCGTTAGCTGTCTTCCTGTTTGTCCTATATAGTGTTTTGTGCAGTCCTTGCATGGGATTCTGTACACTACATTAGTTTTGCTCATGCTGGGTATCGGGTTCTTCGTTCTGGTGAGTGGTTGTCTGAGTGTGGCTGTTGGTTTGTGTGCTGTTATAAGTCCTAGTTGTCGCAGTAGTCTGGCTGTCATTTTAGAGATGTTCTTGATGTATGGTAGTGTGGCTAGTCCTTTGGGTTGTGGCATGTCCTCGTACAATGGTCAACTTGGTATGCTTTCCTTATTGATCATAGATTTGAGTGAAGGAATTTGCAGTCATGTCACGACAGTATAGAACATTGGTTAGGGCACTTTTTGGAATATTGCGTGTAGTTCTGGTCTCCATCATATCATAACGGAAGGGTGCAGAAAAGATTTACAAGTATGTTGCCAGGGTTGACGGATTTGAGCGAAAGGGAGAGTCTAAATATGCTGGACTGTTTCCCTGGAGCGTCGGAGGCTGAGGGTTGTCCTAATAAAGGGGTATACAATCTTGAGTGTCATGGAGAGAATAAATAGAAACGGTCTTGTCCCTTGTGTGATGTAGCCCAGAGCTAGAGGGCATAGGTTAAGGGTGAGAGGGCAAAGATTTAAAATGGACTGTTTTTTGTACATATGCAATGATTTGCCAGAAGAAGTCGTGAAAATTGCTGTGTTGATAAGATACCTGGATAAGTGTATGAATAGCACGGGTTGGAGGGCTACATGCCAAATGCTGGCAAATGGCAAAAGGTTAGGTTCGGTTATCTGGTCTGCATTGTCCAGTTAGACCGATGGTGTATTTCCGTGCTGTACATCATTAAGACTCTGAAGTCTGTTACACTTTCGGCTTCCCAAACCCGCCATACAAATTACAGCGCGTCAGACTGTTTGCTCACTTACCTCCAGTAAGAAAGACACACATACATTGTTCAGATTTTAAGGACGTTTTACATAAACAGGATAATGTATTTCAGTCAATCGAAGCTGTCAGGAATGTGAACAGGGCATTCAGTTCCTCAATTCCAATCAACAGGAGCAGAAGGAGAGCACACAGCAATTATGCAGGAAGAGCTTTTTTCGGAAAACCTGGTACACAGATACAGGAGGCAGTCATTCAACTGCTCAAGACGAGTGGACAGGGGCAGGAGGCAGGCATACAACTGCTTGAGACTGGGACACAGGAAAATCTGGGATCAGTCAGTCATTCGAAAAAGGACACAGGAACAGGACACAGTCGCTGAACTGCTCGAGACTGGGACACAGGAATAGAAGACAAAATAGACTGGGATAACGCAACACAATGCAAACATTGAACTGCTCGAGACTGGGGAGAGGGAAATCTGCAGGTGAGTGAGCCTACAGGATCCTGTTAACCAGGATCAGGAGAAGGGGCTCACTCCGTAAAAGTAGGGGACAGTGGGAGAGAAGGTGGTATAGCTTGTAATGAGCAGTAATACATGAATAAGGTGCAGGAGTCAGTCATTTCACATTGCCGCAAAACTAATCTCGATCATTGCTCATCTGATTATGAACCTTTTCTTACATTTTACAGTGATTCTGCTCTCGGCAGCCTATGCTGCAAGTGTTGATCATGTTGTAGATCCAGATGCAGTAACTAAAGTTAATATGACTTATCTAGGGTGGGTCACCAAAACGTTTGGTGTTCTTGATCGTCCAGAACAGTTTAACATGCAACCCCCGGGAAACCATCCTAAGTATTACTACTAGCTTTCTAAAACCACAATTATGGCAAACGTCACTCAACTCCATGTGAATCCCAGGTATGATTCAATAATAGTTGAGGGCATTGCTCATGTTACGGAGCATATGCTCAGCAGGCAGTGACTATGACAGACGTTCAATGGATAGGCACAGAACAAGTTGCAAAGACGCATCTCTACGCTGCTGAAACACCACACTCCCACATGAAGCACAGGGTAGGACACCAAAAGTGGAAAGACCCAAACTATACCTTAAAAAATGTTTTTCTATTAAGCCTCGTAATGGGAGAAACTGATGCTGTTGAATGAGCAACACAAAAGTCCAGGGAAACATACTTGAGAGTTATTTACATCAAAGATCGGCAATTAAACTGGGACGTAAGGAAATTAGTTTAAATACCAACAAATTGTTGCTCCAACAGCAGGACGTGTGGGAACATCAAGCCGAAGTCTCTCGGGAATGTGTGCAGAAGAATTAAAAACTCACCTCTCCCATCGTGGCTTGCCATTGTTGTTCCATATGCAGAAAGTGTGGAAGCGTCGAGCAGGATGCGATCGGGAAGGTGAAGAAAAAATTTAAAAACTCACCTCTAATGTCGGGTCCCAGAGACAATAATAATTGGTGTGTTGCCTCCCAGGTGCCAGTGTTCATGAGGTCGCTCATCGTGTTTTTGTGATCCTTGAAGCGGAGGCGAAGGAGCCCCAAGTCGTGTTCCACATCGGCACCGGCGATATAGGTAGGAAGAAAGATGGGGACAGAAAGCAGAAATTCCGAGAGCTTGAGTGGCCACTTAGAGTTATAACAGAGTTGTTATCTTTGAATTGTTGCTCACGCCACGAGCTAGCAAAGCGAGGAACTGGGAGAGTGGAGATGAACACGTGGTTACAGGGAGGATGCAGGAGGAAGAGGTTTTTGTTCTGGGATAAGAGGAGCTTTCTTTACGGAAGGTCGGACCTCTACAAACTGAATGGTCTTCACCTGAACCAGAGGGTTACCAAAATCCTAGGTGGAAAATTTGCTAATACTCTTTGGTGGGGGGGGGGGGGGGGGGGGGGGAGGGGCGTTAAACAAATGCGGTAGGGGAATGAGAAACTAAATTGTATTTCTCGTGTACCGAGATACAGAGTAGTCAGGTCATGGATAGGTTTGCAAGATCATGGAAGGGCATCGGCAATCTGGGTTTTGATTTGAAATGCGTGTACTTCAAAGCTAGTAACATCCGGAAGAATGTGTGTGAACTTGCAGCATGGGTAACGACCTGGGATTTCGATGTTGTGGAAATTTCAGAGACATGGCTAGACGAGCGACAGGAATGGTTGTTGCAGATTCTGGAATTTACATGTTTCAGCAAGAACAGAAATGATGGTAAAAGAGGAGGATGTATGGCATTCATAATCACGGGTATTGTTACAACAGCTGGAGAACGTTTGAGGACTGATCAAACGTTTGAGGACTGACGTTTGAGGCAATTTGAACTGTGGTTAGAAACAGGAAAGGACAGGTCACCCTGTTGCGATTTTTATGCACACCTCCGAATTGTTCCAGGGATGTAGTGGAAAGCATAGCAAAGATCATTACTCAACAGGAGCGAGAATAACAGGATAGTTGTTACAGGACTTAACATCTCTAACATTGACTGGAAATACTATTATTCAAGTAGTTTGCGTTGGTCAATTTTTGCTCAAGGCGTATAGTACATAGACTGGCCAACAAAGAGAGATGCTATATTGGATTTGATACAGGCCAGCTGTGAGATTTGGCGGTAGATAAGGACTTGGCGATAGTGACCATAATTCGGTTATTATATTTCAGTAATGGGTAGGGATAGATATAAAGCACAGGGAACGAGGTATAATTGGGGTAAATGAATTATAGTGTGATAAGGCAAGGTTTAGTATACATCGGAAGGGTGATGGTAATGCAGGGGATGGGCAGATTTGAAATGAATAAATTATTTAAGGAACAGTACAATGGACCCTTGATAAGTATTAACCTATCAGGCAGGGAGGTTGTTGTCGAGAGAGGGTGAAATGGTTCACTAAAGATGCTGAACCTCTTGTCAAGATGAAGAATAAGGCTTATGTGAGGATGAGGAATGCAGGCTCAGTTAAGGGGTATGCGAGTTATGCGTTAGCCAGAAAGTAACTACACACATGGCTAAGACGAGCCAGGAGGGGCATGAAATGTTTTTGGCAGATAGGATAAAGGAAAATCCCAAGGCCTTCTATCGGTATATCTGATAGAAAAGAATGATGAAGGTTCAGGCAAATCAATTTAGATTTGGAGAGTTGAATGTGGAATCTAAGGACATCAGGGAAGCGCTCAGTGATTACCTTTTGTCAGTGTTCATATTGGAAAATGGCAATATCAGTGAGAATAGGAAGATACTGACTACAAGACGAGATGGGATTCAGGTAGACAAAGAGGATGTTTCAGCAAATTTGGAAAATCTGAAAATGTATAAGACCCATGTGCCAGATGGGACTTATTCTCGGATTCTCTGCGAAGCAGTGGGCATTTTTTCTCCGCCCTAATTGAACTTGACTGTGAGACCATACGTCAAGACAATGACGAGCTAAACCTATTGTTGCGGGTCTGAAGTCAGACTAAGTGCAAAACTCGGCAATCACGTTGTTATTTATCAAAGGCTATCAGTGAGTGATAAAAGAAATCTTACTGGTTAATTTCGTCATTATTAAAAATTCTTTTCATTCCAATCTTTGTCAATCGAACTGATGTTCTATTATCGACTGTGATAGAATTTGAAACAATACTTTAGAGTCATAATTTATGCCTCTGAATTACACGTCCTGTAACATTATTACTTTGATACAGAGTCCCGATTGTGAACTAACTAGAGCAAACTTCAGTGAAAAAAAAAGTGTCATTGGAAGTGTGGCCAGAAGAGAAAAGGAGCCATAAAATCTGAAGTTAATGACGCGGTAGATGGTGACTAATTCAGCAACGAAATGAGACAAAGCAGGAGACTGGGGATATTATAGAGTTGGGTGTGGGCACGTATGATGATAAAGAGAATTCAGAGACACAAAACATTTCAGGGCAAAAGGGAGACTCAAGGGTCTAAACAGTTTTATTCCTCCTTACTTGTTTTGTGACTAAGGAATTTGAAATACATTTAAAGGAAATGGTGGTTGTCACTGAAGCTGAAGACGACAGTTTATGTATTTGCGAAATATAGATTTTCAAAATAACAATAACGTTTTCCATCGATTATAGAATTGACAGGGATATTTTTTGCAGTAACACCAACAATAACGAGGATGGGATACTAACCGTCTGAATAATCATCAGTACAGCTTCTATCCGCACTGCTATTTATGTCCATTCCACAGAAAGATAATAAACACCCAAGGAGAAACGTTGTCCATTGTTGTGAAATGTCAGTTCTATTGTTCTCAGATTCTGATCCATTGTTGGTTCATTCCATTCTAATGTTCTCGGGTTCTGATCCATTTTTGGAACATTCCAGTTTCATGTTCTCAGACTATCTTCCAGTCCCTCTCTCTGTCGCTGCTGTCCTCAATCATGTTGAGAATGATGCTGCCTCTGATCCGATTGTTTAACAGTTTGAAGAACGTTCCTTGTTAATAAAAGAGGAAAATCTCAAGTGCGACAGTTAGGATTCATGGAGACTGTCATCAATCACAATAACTGAACGAACAGTTCTTATTAACTCCTTTCACGACAACCTTTATAACTCAAAATACTACTTAGTCTTGGTCGGATGTTGACATACCTGAGTATTGGGCTAATGACGCAACTCCAATCGCAAACTTAGAGGTGACGAGGAGAGATAATACTTCATCTTCACGAGGCGCATAATTCGACTGTGTTTTGGCAAAGTAGGAAGTGCTGGGCTCGCTAGGCCGCCTGCATCAGCTCACCAAACCTGCTTCATCTTTTTTTTAATTGATACGGACCTTCAAAATTTATCTTACTACCATTTACAGGCTGGTTTTGACTTCGGCCTTTCTTGAGAGCCTGCTACTGTGGCGTAGGCGTTGTGGGCGTGGTCCATTCGTTGTGGGCATTGTGGCCCCGTCCGGGTAATGTGGAGTGGTGGTCTGTTTCGGTAGAGCTTTTGTCAAGCTTTCACAGAATCAGTATTTATTGTATAACATTTGGCCTCTTATTGCTGCGGTATCAGCAGGGTTGGAAGCCAGTAAATGTCTCCCAGCTGCTTTATTCTCTCTTTGTGATTTCTCTCAAAATTGTCTTTTGATGTTCCTTCCTCCTGGATTGGAGAAATGCATGTGAGATAATCTATTTTCTGAATTTGATTTGTGACAAAAGTGTCTTTGTGGTATGTTGCCATATTAGAGCAGTAAGTGTTCAGTAGTTAAATAGCATTTTATACTGTTAAGGTTTCTAATAGAATTAGGTTATTCCAGGTTTTCTTACCTTTGCCTTATTTGATCCATAATGATAGCTCCTTTTTGCTTAATTTCAAATACATTGATGAAGCGAATTGTATTTGAAACAGAGCATCTCACATTTACGTTTAAAATAAGAAAACGTTCGGGTCGAGGTTGCTTTCTACATGTATTTTGTGGAAGTCAGCCTGGTCCATAACCAAACGAATACATATTCACTTTTTAATTGGATAATTGCTGAATGGACAACATGCTGCTGAAATATAGAGTTTGACAGTGGAATGGGTCGAGGTGGAGGAGTGATAGTTATATCAGGAGTTACGTCGGATACACAATTCAACTCACAGATCCAGCCAAGTCACTTATATGCTCAGCACGGAGAATTGTGCAGACTCGGCTCAATAGAACCCAACACTCTGTCCAGGATGGAACATTCTGTCGGGCTCACCAGACCAGTAGATATCTGTACAACATGGGGAGCAGAACAAACCACACCAGTGCATTGAATTATATGTCCGGAGGAAATAGTCTGTCCAGCAAGGGGGGTATACGCAGACTACACCAGTGCCTTGCTCTGTTAACAAGGACAAGATATCTACCCAAAATGGAAAGCTATGCAGAACATAGCAGAATCCTGATCTATAAACCCGGACTCGACAGCTGTCCATCACGGGGAGTTGTGCAGACTTGTTGCAGTCTGGAGACTAGGTCCGGTGAGGTCAAGAGACTCGGCCTGGTTCTGCCTGGAGACTGGACACAGTGTGGTCTGAAAATTGCAACTGCACTGGTGCAGTCTGGAAACTGGGCCCGGTGATTTCTGGAGACAGGCCCAGTGCGGTCAGACAACTGGGACCAATTAAGTCTGGAAACTTAGACCAATGCGGTCTTTAGATTGGTCCCCGTGCCGTGTGGAGACTGGGTCCCGTGCAGTCAGGAGACTTGGCGCAGTGTGGCCTGTTGTCAAGACCCGTTGTAGTCTGCAGAGACGGCTCAGCACGATTTGGTGAATGGGCCTGGTGTTGCCTGGAAACTGCCCCCAGCACAGTCTGCAGACTGAGCTCGGCGCCGTCTGGTGATCGGGGCAGATGCCTTCTGGAGACTGGGCCAATGGCTGCTGGAGACTGGGCCCGGTATGGTCTGGAAACTGGGCCCAGTGTGATCTGGAGATGAGGCCTGATGCCGTGTGGAGACTGGGCCTGACATGGTCTGAATCCTAGGGCGAGCGAAGTCTTGAGACTGGACCTGGTGCGGATTGGAGCCTCAGCTGGATGAAATGTTGAGACTAGGCCTGGTGCTGTCTACAGCTGGGGCGCAGTGGGGTCGGGAGATTGACCGCAGTGAGGTCTGGAGACTTGGCTCAGCACAGTCCAGACACTGGGCCGAGTGTGGTCTGGAGACTGGTCTCCGTGTGGTATTGAAGCAGGGCAGGTGCAGTCTGGTGACTGGGACAATTGTGGCATGTAGACTTGCACAGTGCAGTCTTGAAACTGGGCACAGCACAGTCGGGAGTTTGGATCTAACATCGGTTGGAGTTTGGGCCTGATGTGGTCTGGAGACTAGATCCTTCAATGGTCTCTGTAACGTCTAAACATGTGACTCATTTGTATCAAACTGCCTCAAGGTTTAAAAGAATAAATCGGGCAGAATTCTCGGTACTCTCATCGGTATCAGAAAAGGAAATTGGAAACAGCGTTCTTCTGCGGAGACATCCTTCAGAACATCTGAGAGCTTGTGACACGATTTACAGAGCTCTCCCACACTGCATCAAACATCGGGAAAGGAGTAGGCCTTTCAACACATTGAGCCGCCCTAATCCAGCTCATCACCGAACATCTCCTCAACGCTCCTCTCACACATTGTTTACACTTTGTACAACTTGATTAATCGTCGGGAAATAGAAAATAGGAATTGCAATGCTCCGTTCGATCCATCGATTTTGCTACCCCATTCAATATGCAGGCTGTTCTCATAAAAAGGTCGTTTACGAAATACATTTTTTTTGTAACGCAATGAGTGAATTGCGAACGTTTCTTTTATAAAGCGAGCTCCCATTCACTGTTACACAAATCCATGCCGGGCACCAGCTCCACCGCAAAACCCAAGCTCAGGATCATCCGTCTGCAAGATGTACACACAGTGTATTCAGCTAAAACATGAATGCCATCAGCTCTGCCAGCCTTGAGACTGAGCCTGAATCTCCAAAATGTAGTTTACATTTAGAAGGTACATTATTTCAAACCAGGTGGCGAACCTTTGGAATAACTGGAATTCTGCTTTGACTTCACGTGGGCAATCGTCCCACACACTTTCTAGTGCAGAGTTTCGTGAAAGCTACAGTGCTGGAGGCAGTGATTGTACTGTTAAAGGGTTATATTTACTGTAGCGTTACATTACAATATAATGTTTAAATATTTCCTTAGAATGTGCTATTGTGTGTTCGACTTACTTTAATTTTTGGATTTTACTCATATTTTTGACTGTTCACCATGTAGATTGTTTTTTTTTTCCATCGGCCCCAGTACCTATGTGCACAGTTATCTACATAGTGTTCACAGAGACGCAGCTAACGCATTATCGGAGAACCATTTGCAATTTGGTTGATCCTCTATCCTCACAGAATTCTCTTGCTGTCTTCCTATACCTTTCGTATCTATAAATCCTTAAATTTATTCCGTGCTTCACTTCCACAGTTTACATTGCAGAGATTTCCCCAGGTTCACCTGTCTCTGAGTGCAGACATTTATTCTCATCTCAATGCAGAACAGCCTGCCTGTATCTAATACTGTGGTACTGGATCAGTGGTGCTGGAAGAGCACAGCAATTCAGGCAGCATACGAGGACAGGCAAAATCGACGTTTCGGGCAAACGCCCTTCATCAGGAATAAAGGCAGAGAGCCTGAAGCGTGGAGAGATAAGCTAGAGGAGGGTGGGGGTGGGGAGAGAGTGGCATAGAGTACAATAGGTCAGTGGGGAAGGAGATGAAGGTGATAGGTCAGGGAGGAGAGGGTGGATTGGATAGGTGGAAAAGGAGCTGGGCAGGTCGGACAAGTCCGGACAGGTCAGGGGATCGAGTTTCTGGAGGTCAGAAGCTAGGATGAGGTGGGGGAAGGGGAAATGAGGAAACTGTTGAAATCCATATTGATGCCCTGGGGTTGAAGTGTTCCGAGGCGGAAGATGAGGCGTTCTTCCTCCAGGCGTCTGGTGGTGAGGGAGCGGCGGTGGAGGAGGCCCAGCACCTCCATATCCTCGGCAGAGTGGGAGGGGGAATTGAAATGTTTAGCCACTGGGCGATGTGGTTTTTGGTGCGGGTGTCTCGGAGATGTTCCCTAAAGCGCTCTGCTAGGAGGCGTCCAGTCTCCCCAATGTAGAGGAGATCGCATCGGGAGCAACAGATACAATAGATGATATTAGTGGATGTGCAGGTAAAACTTTGCTGGATGTGGAAGGCTCCTTTGGGGCCTTGGATAGAGGTGAGGGAGGAGGTGTGAGCGCAGGTTTTACAGTTCCTGCGGTGGCAGGGGAAAGTGCCAGGATGGGAGGGTGGGTCGTAGGGGGGCGTGGACCTGACCAGGTAGTCACGGAGGGAACGGTCTTTGCGGAAGGCGGAGAGGGGTGGGGAGGGAAATATATCCCTGGTGGTGGGGTCTGTTTGGAGGTGGCGGAAATGTCGGCAGATGATTTGGTTTATGCGAAGGTTGGTAGGGTGGAAGGTGAGCACCAGGGGCGTTCTGTCCTTGTTGCGGTTGGAGGGGTTGGGTCTGAGGGCGGAGGTGCGGGATGTGGATGAGATGCGTTGGAGGGCATCGTGAACCACGTGGGAAGGGAAATTGCGGTCTCTAAAAAAGTAGGCCATCTGGTGTGTTCTATGGTGGAACCGCTCCTCCTGGGAGCAGATACGGCGGAAGCGGAGGAATTGGGAATACGGGATGGCATTTTTGCAAGAGGTAGGGTGGGAAGAGGTGTAATCCAGGTAGCTGTGGGAGTCGGTGGGTTTGTAGAAGATGTCAGTGTCAAGTCGGTCGTCACTGATGGAGATGGAGAGGTCCAGGAAGGGGAGGGAGGTGTCAGAGATGTTCCAGGTAAATTTAAGGTCAGGGTGGAATGTGTTGGTGAAGTTGATGAATTGCTCAACCTCCTCGCGGGAGCACGAGGTGGCGCCAATGCAGTCATCAATGTTACGGAGGAAGAGGTGGGGAGTGGTGCCGGTGTGTCATCAATGTAGCGGAGGAAGAGGTGGGGAGTGTTAACTGTGGTACCCTGTGTTAGACGTCCCAGCTAGAGGATTTATCATACCTGCGTCCAATCTGTGTCGTCCTGTCAGAGTTTTATATATTTCACTGAGAACCCCACTCATTATCCTGGCACAGTCGACCCACACTCTGCTCACAAAACAAGCCTGTGATCTCAATGATCAATCTGGTCATCCTTTGCTGAACTCCCTCAATGTCATTTTTCCCCCTTGTTAGTTAAGGACACACAATACTGCACTCTGTTCGAGATGAGGTGCAGTAACACACACTTAGGCCTGCACTCATGTCCCCCTGATATGAAGGTCAACACATCATTTAGCTTCCTAACTGATTTCTGTTTCTGCAATATTGCTTTCAGTGACAGGGGTACAAGCAGATCCTAACCCTTTTCCATGTTCCAGCTCGACATTTCTTGGATCTACGTACACTGGTCAAGGTGACAATGCCATTCGCAATATTGACTTCTGGCTTCAGAACTCACTTCCCTGCATGGATCTAGGTGGTCTGTGCCTAAGCAAAGAAATAAAGAAACGTAAATTCCTTTAAAGATCAGCATTTTGCAAACCATCCGTGTTCAAATGATAGGCACCGAGGTTCATATCGCCACATCTATCCACATTGCGCTTTATCTGCCACGTATATGCCCATTTACTCCACTTGTCTCAATCACTTGGAGCTCCTTTACATCCTCCTCAACCACTCAAAACTCAACATCATCTAACTCTTCAGCAGACTTGGAAAAGCTGCGTTTTATTCACTCAACCAACATTTGCCTTGTATTTGGAATAGGTGGAGCCCGAGCCCCAATTCCTCTGATACCCCACGAACATTTATCACCAAAAACTGATTCTTTTATTCCAGTGCCTTCAGTTAAAAGGCTCCTGTGCTGGAGCTTGTCCGCTCTGAACACTTTGCTTCTTCTGATTCTCCTGTCACCACTCTTCTGTTTTTTTTTTTACTAACAGAACTGGTAGCTTGGACAGCATAGGCAGTGGCGAGAGAACAACGCGTGGACTTCGAATGGTCTCAGGGCATGGCCCTTGATGTTGATCGGGTCTGCTTCAGACGACAATGAAGCTGTTGGGGCATTATGAAGCGCAGGCGTCTTCCATAGTAAGGTGGTGTCTCAGGACTCACGGGCTCTCTTCAAGCTGTTTCTTCTGTTTGTTGCATTTTCATCAATATTTTTAAAATGGTGCCATTTTGTGGCGACAAGCGACTAATCTTTAGTGTATTGTGTCATATGTATCCTGTAAAATACGTCTCAAAATAAAGTAAACATCAACGACTTCCACTCACCTCTGCTGCCAACTTTCCCATTCGACAACCATGTCCCTTTCTCAGCCACAATTCCATAACATCTGATTTTGCACACTAGGGTTTGGACTTTATCAAAATTCTTGGCGAGAAAACAAATAAATTGGATACATTGCTTCTCCATAATGCATCTACCAGACAGTTGCTCAACCATAATAACTAATTCATAAAATTATGTTGACCTTGCCTCTGCCTTTGCTTTCAGTTGCAATAATTTTTCCAAAACCTTGCATTTACTCGTTTTATTCTCTTCCATTTTTCTAACCAGGCGTGGGTTTCCTAGTCTTGCTGGGAAGATCTTTTGTTTTATGTTTTATTTTCTGTGAGGACAGAACTGAAATGCTTGGTCCATAGTTCTGCCATGTCCCTGCTCAAAATTCTCCATTGTCTCTTTTCAGACTGTAAGAAAGCTGCAGTTAATTCCTCTTATCTTTCCCATTGACATATGATAGAAGTTATGACAGTTCACTCAGAAACATTATTAACATGTTTTTTTTTTCAGAAATCCAACAAGTCCTGACTTAACCTGCTGAATGATTGACCTCCTACAGACATAATATCACAGAAGCAAAAATTCTGCATTTTCAGAAATACAGCACGTTCTACATGAGTCGCACATTCCTGCATCAGGACCATAGCCGTGAGTGTTATGATACCTCAAATTCTTGTCCAAGTACCTCTTAACAGTTATGAGGTTTGTTTGACAACTAACCTTTCAGGAAGAACATTCCAGACCGCAACACACTTTGGCTGAAAAGCAATCCTCGAATATTCCCCAAACCTCAAACCCCTCGCCTAAAATAGGTGATACTTTGTTCTTGGCCCTTTGACTAAAATAAACATCTGCTGTCTAACCACCCTGTCCACGTCTCTCGTAATCGTATCCTTCTAAATTAAACCACCTCCAGCCTTCTCTGCTCCAAATTAAAGAACCCGACTTTATCCAGCCTCTCTTCATCGATGATATGCTCCATTCCAGAGACCAACCTGGTAAATCTCCGCTGCGTCCCCTCCATTGCAATGACATTCTTCATTTAATATGGCGCCCAGAAATGCTAAGAATATTTCATCTTGGTCAATTAAACTCCTGCATAACTCTTGTAATCTCTGTCTCGACGAATAAAGGCTATGTCTACGGTCCCCTTTGAACTCTTAACTCAGTGGCGTCGCATTCAGATATCCGGGTAAAAGCACCCTCTGACCTTCGTAGTGTGCTGCCATTCATTGAATAATCCACTGTCGGTTTTTTTTTCCTTCACCTCATATTTATCAGGGTTACATTGCCTCTGCCATTAATCTGTCCATCAGACCATTACATATGTATCTTTCTCTAATACAACAGCTTCCTCCTTACTGCCAACCACCTGGCCAATCGTTTTTGTCACACACAAGCTTCCTTATGCGCTCACACTCTAGCCCCCTCCGCATTCATATCAACATCATGCATGAATACTACAAATAATAAGGGGCATGGCAGGATCCCTGTGGTACACCAGGTGACACTAGCCTCCAGTCGCACAAACTGCATTCTACTACTACGCTCCATCTCCTGCCATTAAGACAATGTTGTATGTAACTTGCCAAGATACCCTTGATGCCATGAGATTTTACTATCTTCATCAATTTCCCATGTGGGGCTTTGTCAAAAACCTTGCTGAAAACCTTATAATAGACACCATGAAAAAACAACAAATTCGTTAGTCATGAATTCCATCTGAAAACGTCATGCTGGCCATCTCTGATCAAATCTTGTCTCTCTCAATGGAGATGAAGGTTCTCGCTTCTTATTTGTTTCCAGAACTCTGATCTGATACTCACGTGTCTATAGTTCCCTGGCTTATCTCCAACACCCTTTCTGTAAATTTGGACCACATTAGCTGTTCTCAAGTCCTTTGACACCTCCTCTCTGGGCAGATTCTACCGAGCAATTTGGGTCAGGGCCTTTCCTCCCTTGTCTCGAACAGCACCCTGCAATTCAACTCATCCAGACCTGGGGATTTGTCAATTTGTTTTAACCAGCCAAAGCATCCAATTGCTATTCACATCTCACATCAATCTGTTCAAGAATGTATCATCTTCAAGTCAATCTTTTCCAATTCTGCACCTGAATCCTCCTTCTCCAAAGTTTGAAGCTCTCATGTAACAATCTATCAATGTTCACCAGCTTCATACGCAGAATGGCCCCCTTGGGTTTCGAAAAGGCGCTCATTATTCGCTGGCTATTCTGTTTCGCTTGATGTATGTGCAGATTATCTTGGGATTCTCACTAATCTTGCACGCGAGCACATCTCCATGCCTTCTGTGTGAATTTAGTAAGTGTCACTGCAAGCAAATCTCCTGCTTTGAATCACTGGAGAACACAGACTGAATTTCCACATCAAATAATCTAGTCTCTATGAAGACAGACATACAATTAATTCTTATGTTTCTCCATAATTTCCCGGTTCTCTGCAAGAAATTATCCTGAAGTGATATGCACCATTCCACATGTGACCTTGAAATCACTTTCGTTTCAAGTATGGATAGAAGCGTTTTGTAATCGTTATGTTTCCTGTTAGTTTGCATTCTTGTTCTTTTTGTTTTCCTTATCAGTTCATTGGTCCAACTTTACTGGGTCTTAACTTTCTCTGAATCCGTGACTTGTCATAATATCTAGCATTTTTCTGAGCCGCTTCCTTTGATCTATTGCAATGTTTGACTTCATCATTTACCATCGGTCCCCTCTTCATTTGCTCTTTGCACTACATATGTATAAATATATCTCTCTCTGTATGTGTGTGTGTGTAAAAAAAAATATATGTGTGTGTGTGTGTGCGTGTATGTACATTATCCATGTTATAGTGTTTATTTAAATAACAGCCATTACCTGTCTTTTATAAATGGTTTTCATGTTTTTGTTTCAATTCACTGAAGCCAAGTTGCCCCTTACACCTTAATGACTTGCGTAACTCAGGGCCATGCTGTAATTGCAAATAAAGTATGCTTTGTGTTCGGATGTCATAGAAAAGTCAATATATTAAGATCAGTATTCCCCAACCTTCCTTTACAGCCAGGTTTTCAGTTAGTTCTTGCTTAGAGCTCTGCAGGATCTTTGTGAGCTCACTTTTGGAGTAGTGCATACACGTTTAGACTCCTGACTGAAGAAAGTATATTGTTAAAATGGAAGCAAATCTGAGATGGTACCCTCAACAGATCCCTTCAATGCACGCGTTAACTTATCAAGAAAGGATGATCAGTTCGATCCAATATCCATTGGAGTTTACACGAATTAAAACTGATCTTCAAATTTCACAGCAAACGGAGGAATCCATTCCACATCTCCAGCCTGTTAAGCAGGAACAGCCGAAGGATATTCAGGCCTTCGACACTGTTACACCACAACAGGACGAGGACAAATCCATTCAGCCTCCTCAATTGTGCACACAGGAACTGGAAGAGAATTGTATATTCGAAGAAGAGAAGTTCATGAAGCCCATTGTGCCTGTTGTAGAGGAATTGGAGAAGTAGACAAAAATATTTGAGGCATTCTTATGGAAAGGTAGGAAGTAATTTAGCCATGTATCTGTTATATGGCAACAGTGGAATATCAATCACTCCCTAGATCCCATTTCAGGGATGCAGGAGATGACTGTTCAGTGTCCCCAGCCAGGTATGGAGGAATTTGAGGAGACGCTTCATCCCCTCAAACCGTTATATAGCAACAGGAAGATTCCAAAAGCCCTCAAATCTCTGACACATCATCAGGACGAGGAAAAGCAGAGCTTGTGTCTAGTACTCAGGACATGCTGGCCACTGAGGCTGTAATATAGTAACACAGTGAATGTTCAGCACATTTCCTGTGTAAATAAGAAACAAAATGAGTCCATTCAGACACTCCTGCCTCTTACACAGCAATCGGAGCAGATCATTTAAAGCCTTTCTGTTACACAGGAATACAGAAAAGGGAACATGGAGTTTATAGACCGGCAAGGATCTTAGTGAATAAAAAGAAGTGAGAAACATTTCGGCATTAAAGGCAAGTTGTTAGAATCCGTTATTATTTCATTAATTTGCAAACTGAAACTACAATCCATCACAGTTAGCATAGATTACGAAGATTCTATTAATTTGAATTATTTAAAGATGTGACAAGCAAATTAGATAATGGGGATCCTGATGATATAAAGTACCCACACTTCTTGAAAGCATTGCATACAGTGCTGCACAAAATGTTAAGTTGTAAAATAAGAGCATATGGATTTCGGAGGAATTCATGAGCTTAGATAGAGGATTGACGAAGCTGCAAAATGCAGGCAGATAGAACAAATGGCTTGCGCTATGGCTGGCAACGTTTGGAGTGCAAAATTCTAAACCAAATGCCCTGACTACTTGCCATCTATTATATTAATTCAATGACTGGATAGAAAACATTAATCCACTTTTTATATGGAACTGAAACAGGTGGAAAAGTAGCCAGATGCAATGGAGATGTCAAAAACTCACAAATGGACGTGAATAGTTTAAAGTAATGGGATGGGCCAAAATTTGGCAGATAAAATTCAGCGTGAATAAATGTGGGGCCATCTATTTGGATCAGAAGAAGAGAAAGGCAACTTGTCAATTAAATGGAGAGAAACGTATTGGTGTTTACGTGCAGATGGATCTGGTAGCCTTGTGCATAACACAGAAAACTGGCATGAGGGTGCAGCAGGTCATGAGAAAGTCACGTGGCACATCAACATTGATTGGTAAAAAGGAGCGAGAATCAAACCAGGGAAGAATTGTTGCAACTCTGCAAGGCAGCAGTGAGACTGTGACTAGAGTGCTATGTAGATTTTCGTAGCCCTGACTGCCGGAGGAATGTAGTTCATTGGAGACTGTTCCGAAAAAAGTTCACGAGACAAATTCCGGAGATGAGAAGCTTATCTTATGAACACTGATTTAGCAGTTAAGGCCAATATTCCCTAGAGTCTCGAAGAATGAGAGATCTCATTGAGATATGTAACATGCTAAAAGTGACTGTCAATGAAGATGTGGAGAATATATTTCCTCATGTGGCGTTTTCGAATAAGGCAGAAAAGACTTAAAACAGGGGTGAGGATAACACACTTCTCTCAAAGGATTGTGAAGCTGTGTAACGGACGGTCACAGAGTGGGGAATGCTGAGGACTTGAGTAAATGACGGTGATGGAGACCGAGCAGGAAAGTGGAAGCCAGGTTGAGATGACAACAGCCATGATTGTATTACATGGCGGCTTCGGCTCGAGGGGCTGAATTGCCGGCTGATGCTCCTCGTTCTTATTCAGCCCTTCGAATTTGTTACACAGGAATGGGGGAGGACTGTTTATTTAATAGGAAGCAAGCACCCGGGATGAATCAGTCTTAAGCAGTTTGACAGAATGTAACAGGTGGAGCCAAATAGTTACTAGTTTTGGGTCCTCAGCTATTTACAAACTGAGCGAAACGGTGGAGTGGAAACAAAACGACTGGAAACATTTAAGGCGATGACATTAAGCTGAGCAGGAAATTAAATTGTCAAGAGGTGGAGAATTTGGAAATAGTCATAAACAAATAAAGTCAATGGATAATAGTTCAGCAGATTGAACATAACGTGATGTTCACTCTGTCCGCTTTTTCAGGAAGACTGGAAGGCACAATTGCATTGAAATGGAGATCGGTTACTTGACTTACTGAGACAGTGTGTATTGGAGAGTTCACTCTAACCAATTCAGAAGGGAAGAGTTGTTCCATCTCCCTGCTGATCTGCTCACTGATATTTCCAAGGGTCATATTGCTCTCAGTACGCACAGCATATTTTGACGTGGTTGGTTGGCAATGGAGAGTGATGAGGGGGAGGGTGACTTGAATCCTGTATTAAGGGGATGACCTTTACCCGAGAGGCCATCCTTTCTTTTACGTTGACACCTGAAGACGGTGGAAAATGGTTAACTGTTTCTGAATGAAGAAACTGTGGCTTCTGCCAGGACAGTGGGTATTTACAAACATGATGTCCTCTGCACGGTCATACTGCAAAACTAATCGAAGCCGAGTTCCTTCCGTCCCTCCAGTTCTTTCTTTTGACATGAGGACCCCGCAGAACCATGTATGCTATCGGGAACCCCGCTATACTGGGAAATCAATGATATATCCGGCAGCTCCCTGCTGAGAAAGAGGACATTATATGTACCTCATTCTCTATGAACATCCTCCGTCACAGAATGGTGACACTGATGTCAACATACTGGGAGATGATGGCTATGTCAACCACTCCTGCCTGGAAATATCCGGACCATAGTAACTGAATGAAACAGTGACCATAAAAACCACTGGCAGCACAGTAGCAGCTTGGTGTGAAGCTGCAGGTCGTGTTGAAGGAGGTGAAACCGCTCTGTGACGAGCGCCTAGTTCATTCGCGGTCCCCTCACTCACTGCTCCAGGATGAAGTGTCGCTTGTGAAGCTGTTCTTGGAATACCTATGTAGGATACGCAGATCCTTTTCCTCATCCACACTCATTCCATGGTTTCAGAGATTGCTCTCTCCGCAGCCTCTGCTCCACTTGTTGTTCATGTTGCAGAACCAGATGTTGAAACTCCAGTTCCCGTGCTCCGTCCAGATTTGGGTTGTTAAATCCCAAGGTCTCCCTGAATATCTGAGGAAGCCCATAGCACTATCCGAAGCGAACCATCCCCAGCACCTCCACGAACTTTTTAATAACAGGAGTCAGCCAGAAGCTCCTGAGATACAGGGCCTAAGGACATTACTATGAGCAGACACCCTCAAAATATTTTAAGAAAATAGGCTAGACCCTAACTTTCCCATATTTTAGTTGGATTTAAGTATTTGTTGAGACCTGTTAAACCACTCGTTAAGTAAAATATGCTGTTTCGACACTCTCGTGAATAGGGATGAATAATTTGGGATAGCTTATGCATTCGAACACTTATCCAAACAATAGATGCAATATTTCTACTAATTAACAGCTCCAATAAAGTACCACCCCATAAACACTCCACTTGGCAAAACGTATTTCCAAATAAAGAAATATTTGGGCAGATCTCCAATCGAGGATGAAGTAACAGGAAGAGAGACTTCAGAGAGAATGGGAGATAGCAATCATGTGTTGAAGCTCACAATCCTTCTGGGACCGCAAGCAGCTTCTGAACGTTGCAGCTATAATCTAAAGTAGAAGATCTGGTCTGTGAGAGCTGGCCACTGCCGTCCCATGTTACCACTGTTTTAATAAAACATATAAGCCTCCGAAGTTATTTACTTATTCCGTTTTCCGGTGACAGTTCGGCCCCACTGCCTTCAAGACCTCTCTTCAAAAACAAAACAGGATTTAAAAAACTCTTTCCAAAGTCACAGTATCAAAACCCCCCTTGAATATAATGAACCATCAATATAAAAATATGTCTTCATTTTAAACCTCTTGTTCTAACTATGTTAGTAGACTGCCATGCATATACACATATTACAGCATGCGAATATTCAAAACTACATTCTATTCCAATTAGTTTATTCCAGCCATAGAACGACTCCGTATTTCTACGTCCACGTCTCGACAATGTGTCAGCAATTAAGCTTTCCTGTTCTGTCACCTGTTTAAGTTTTAAATTGAATGGTGGCAAAAATAAGCTACATCTAAACATATTGAAATTGGTCACCGTAAATTTCTCCAAAAACGTTAAGAGGTTATGATCAGTGTATAGATGTGTCTCACACAAGTTATTGGCAATTTTAAAACTGAAACTGTGCAACAACAATGGAAAGGTCAAGAAGTTCGTCTCAATTGTGCAATATTTGTGTTAATGACTTTCCCGAACACAGCGACCACACATTATGTTACGGAGCTCTTGTCATCTCCCCAAAAGGCCTTCTGAATGACATATCTCCTCATGTCTCAGCATCAAAGATTTATATGCTTCATATCTTTCAATACTGTAACTTCTTTCCCTGCTACTCCCTGCCTATGCCAGTAAACCTTAAACTCGCAGGTACATGCTGAAAAAGATCTTGCACATTCTTCTCTATTCCCCACAGAAGGCAAAGTTCGATTTATGGATCAACTCGAAATCATTAGCCATTTCAGCAACTAATCTTTGCATTTTACCCGTCTGCTCTTCCTCCTGAGTTCACATGACCCCAGGGAGTGAAGTTTCACTTCAAAATAATAATCGCTTTCAGAGCGTCTTAGTTTTGCTCTATTTTTAATACCCTCATCCACCAATCAAGCTCACTTTGTTTGTTCCGTTCAAACTCAATATACGTTTAACTAGGGTCGCTCCTTAGATTCCGGAAATGTTGTCTGTCGACCTCTGGCACAATGTTATAGGCACTTCAGATGGCAGTCTTCACCTCCTCAAATGGTCCAGGTACCTCCTCTGATAGTGAAGCCAATACCTCACCCGTTGTACCTACCAACTCTGTTGGATTACCAAAATCAGCATAGGCACTGGCCACTGCATTTGTCTAGCCACTTTCTCGAATGAAATTTAAAATAATTACGACGTCCTTCTCGTCATATTTAAACCATGCCTGTATGGTTAAAAAGATGTGGTGTACCTTTACGAGAGGTAAAAACAGCAGAACTACCAGTCACATTCCGAAATGTTATCATAAGGCAACAGTGTATGTAGCACTGGGTTAAACAATGCGAATATTTCGTTGCCTGGAGATAAAAGCAAATTCGAATTTAGCCAATCAGTTTAAACTGTACCCAGAAAAAATGCCAATGCCCAATCAAGTTTGGATGGAGTATATTGACAGTCTTAAAAGCCACTGACGCAATCCGATGGTCTGGTTATAAGACCAGAGGAACATTGAATAGTTGATAGGAGAAGCGCCAAGCCTCACATGCTCCAGACTGCTTGAAAAAAAAACCCTCTTAAAAACACTTTTTTTTTTTCTGTCAGTAACCTGTGACGTACAAGTTCCGAACATGGTGAACAGAAGACACAGAAAGAATAGAAAATAATCATCTACAGCTCCGTGGTTTCGTGATAAGAAGTGTTGTGTTCGAAATTTTAATTGGGAGTTTTATCGGACTGGTGTTGCAGAAGAGAACTTAACAATGATAGGTTAGACAAAGAAGTGGTAAACAGTGGTCAGTTACCTATTCTGTGTTAAAGTTTAACAACTACACTTATTAATTTTTACATTACAGATTACTGCACGTTGATGGTTTTAAATTAAGCAGGAGAGTTGACACTGTGTTGTAGCAGCATATATTTAAGCAGATCTCCATCAAGCCTTTGGTCCCCACAGAGTTGCTCATCGCCACTATCCTCCTCATTCAGCCGGCCTTCTACCTTCATCTCCACCCCTCTGAGTCGACTGACCTTCCTAATTACGAACTTTTGAAGCTGAAGCTTTTGCTCTTTCTGGTTTTCTTCCCACGTTTTTTGTATTTCTTCCTCCTCTCATTTTCTTTTGACTCCACATTTATTCATTAGTCAAACTGTTTCAATTCCTTTTCACGTTCAAGCTGCTGCGTGTGCAATTGAATGCTAGCAATTTCAAAATATTTCGGTGGCATTTCCAACAGAATTTAAATGCCTGACTATTGCTGTAATTACCTCTCCTTTTCTCACAGCCAAACGCATATCCAGCTCCAGCTTGTCTGCCAGTTGCAGCAGCACTGCTTTGCTCGCTTTTTCTAAAACCCGGAATGCCATTTCCTCCATTCTCAGAAAACGTTTCGTGACTGACAGAGGCATTACAACACTGAACACTATTTAACCCAACCGAACATAACACCCGGAACAACAGGCAATAGCAACTACCGCAGCCACCTTTGAGCACAACGATCTTACCAACTTCATACTCCCCGTGTTTGCATGGGTGTCCCGCGGGTGCTCCGGATTGCACCAACAGCCCAAAGATATGCAGGATGGGTGAATTGGCTGGACTAAAATGCACACAATATTGAGAGATATGTTGGGCAGATGCATTAGTCAGTGGTAGGTTTTGAGTAATAGGGTAGTGGAATCAGTCTCTGTGGGTTACTCTTCAGAGGGTCGGTTTAGACTTGTGGGGCCAAATGGCTCACTTTCACACTGTCGGGCTGGTAATCCGAAAGCCAATTTGGAATTACCGAATTAGGATAGGAAAAAGCCCCAGGTTTTCTGTGGATCCGACAAGAATGCCTCAAAATATTTTAATAATGTGACCTGGACACCCACCATTTCTTATTTTAAAGGTAAATGTGAAATGGGTTTTCCAGATGTGATGCGGCTGTTCAAACCACTCAACTTCAGGCAAAACAGAATCTATTTAACCACTGTAATTAAAGTGCAAACAAAAACAGAGCACTTTTGAATAACCCAATTATTTGATAACATAATCGAATAATCGACACCGTAACGTCTAGATAATGGACTGTTCAAATTTACCAACATCCCACAAACACATCCCTTTTGCAAAGAGGCACATTCAGCTGTACATTATTGCATGCAGTTCTCCAGTCCAGAAGGAAATCAAATCAGGAGAAGCTTGAGGGAGAATAATCGATATGGACGATATGCGGAAGCTTCCAATCGTTCTGAGACCCCAAGCACTTGGTGACTGTTAAGGCTAAAATTTGGACAAAGCCCTGTCCTTGAGAGCTGGCCATTTGTTCCACTATTACAAAAATGAAATGCTTCCAAAATTATTTATTGGAGCCGTTTTCAGTCAGGAGTTCGGCTTTTTAGACCGCACATTAAAAGAAAATCCTCGGAGAAAATAACCGTTCTTTTTCAAAGTGACAGCGTTGTCTCACAAAATGGACCCCTGATCATTTATAATCCTACCCAGCGGGTTTCTCCGTGTTACTGACCACATCGTCAGCTTGTAGGTGCAAATGCAGGCATTGTGTGGACAGGTACAGACCAAGGTTCAATGACATGAGTCAAGCTACTGAAACAACCTCTCTAACATGAAGCACCACATGGGACTCACCGCAAAGTTTACAGCAGCCCCCCACACACCATTTCATTGTTTCCAAGGTTCACAATACTAACACTCTCTCCACTCAGGAGTCAAAACAAAACAAGGTTTGGGAAAAATACAAAGTGACAGAGAGCTGTACATTAAGATAGAAACAAACAATTAATTTACTGAGAACATGCTGTGAAAATTTAGAGAAAAAGACAGGGCATTTGGACGAAGTAGAGTTCTGAGAAATTCGACAGTAAAATTACAAGAATTACAACATTGAATAACGGAGTTGTCAGACCAATTAAAATGTTTTGTTACATCACATTCTCAATCTGCTTCACAGAAAACCTCAAACGACATAAACTGGGGCAAGATCACCACCCAGAATGGATAGCTGTGCAGATAATGTTCATGTGTTTCCCAGTAACCTGGATTATCTTACCAGCATGGGAAGTATTGCAAACATCCCACAAACACATTCCTTTTGCAAATACGCACATTTATGGGGACTGTACTCGCATTAGATTACTGTCTTGCACGGGAAGATGTGACGTCTTTGCTGTATGTGACAGTAAATG
Source organism: Chiloscyllium plagiosum (assembly GCF_037043375.1). Taxonomy (NCBI): domain Eukaryota; kingdom Metazoa; phylum Chordata; class Chondrichthyes; order Orectolobiformes; family Hemiscylliidae; genus Chiloscyllium; species Chiloscyllium plagiosum. The sequence continues at coordinate 43,212,425 of NW_028270178.1, forward strand.
CGGCTCCAACAATTTTATGCAACTATGTTTCATTGGACGAGTATAAAGAAAGATGTGCATGTATGCGTGTGTGTGTGCGTGTGTTTGTGTATGTTTGCGTGTGTGTCTGCGTGTGTGTGCGTCCGCGTGTGTCTGGTTTTCCAAAGTGAGTGTGAGTTTGTGTGTGAGTGTGGTTGAGTGCGAAAATCATTGCTTGATGGAAAATACACATGGAGGAAACCAGTTTAATATGAACAGGTTTTTCGGTTATTGATGGAGAGAGACTAAGAGAAGTTTCATGGACAGATGAGATATAGTACTTTAGAATATTAAAATAATGGCATTGTCAAACCCAATAGCAATACAGATCAGAGTACACACAAATGATGGCTGTGATTTTGATGTGTATTTGAATCAGATTTTTTTCTGCAGATTTGAAACCAGGAGTGGCAGTAGCAGATTATTCCCTTCGTTAAGTCTGTACTTCATTACTCAAGGTTCAAATTGCAGATATATTTTGGAGTGGCAAGCAGTTAAAGCTAATGATGCTCATGGTATGGTGTCAGGAATCAATCATGACAAAGGAAACACCACAGTTGTTACTCGTCTGTTTCAAACTCAGATAATCACCAGGGATGGGATGGTATCAGAGAAAGGAAACGGAGTCTGTAATTAGAACTGAAGAAAGTGGTCTCCATGTTCGCAATATTTAAAGAACAATGCAGTGAGACAATGGTTCAAAGCTGAAACTGAGAAGACCAACTCAGAGAGCCGTGCACAACACTGCCAGAAGCTACAAGGGATACAGCTGTTGAACAATTCACTAATCCAGTTAGTCGTCGGATGTAGAGTGCATATCTGGTTTCAGAGCCTCAACAAGAACAACAATGGTGGCAAAAGTGTGGAATACATGAAAGAACAGCAATGTCATAAATTGTTTATGGAAATAACATCTGGACAGTGAGACGTATCAGGGACACCAACAATGGCGAGGATAGGATAATAAAAGTCGCAACGAGCGACATTTATCCACGAAGATAATGGTAAACTTAAAAAATGTAGAAAGAGTCCAAAAAAAAATTCGATAAGCGACAATCTATTGTTATAACATTCCGATTTATTGTCTCAGATTCCGACACATTGCTGTAATATTCCAGTCTAATGTTCTCAGATGCTGATCCATTGTCAGAACATTCAAGGCTAATGTCCTCAGATTCTGATCTTTCCTCCACTTTCTCTGGAGCTGCTCATCCTTGTCAGTGATGTCGGAGATGCTCCCACTCATGCCATGGGTTAGCACATTGAACAGGCCACATTTCTTATTAAAAGCTCGAAACCTGCGACTGGAGTAATTAGAATCCATTGAGTTTGACATTAATCAGAGTGACTGAACAAACAGGCTCAATTAACTGCTTCTTTACATCACTCTGTATATCTCAATGAAAGCGGACATTTACACAGGTTGGATGGAATGAATGAGCGTTACTATGGAATGGACCATTAATCTTTCAATCTTTTTAAAACTTTTTTAAATTGTATGTGAGAGTATTGCTAGAAAACTGCAGTGCTCTCTATATTCCCCGCTGTTTTAAAAAGGAAACGGGGGGATTTAAAAATAACAGACCAGCTGCATAAAACGTCTGGTGGGGATATTTATAGATACCTTAACCCAAAGCACGATAATTATTGCCCATTGACTTTGTGTGAGGGTAATCCTGGGTTGAAGTCCCCTGACATAAAATCCTTTCATAACTTTCAGACAGAGCATTACTACTGCTGCTGAGGAACAGGAGGAAATATTTCTGGCCCCGTGTGGCTGTTTCAGAGGGATAGAAAAAGGTAATTCATCCTAGAGGAGCCTATTATTACTTAAACAGGTGGAAAACCAGAATTTTGGAACGTTTTGTAAGGGAATCATTTAAAACACAGAGAAGGCTATGACTCTATGACTCTATAAATGATACTGCAGCTGTACGAGGTGTCACTGAGAGGGTAGCAGCAGTACATTGTACTGTTTGTGCTTCTACAGCTGAGAAGGGAGGGAACTCCATCAGATATAGTTTACTGGCTGCGCATAATCCACGCCTTGTAGAGTCATTTAATGTCTCAGATCTGTTACAGAGCAAGAGGAGGAAGCTATTCAGCCTCTCACATCTGTTACAGAGGGCCAGGAGGAGGGAATTCTGCCTCTCGAGTCTGCTACAGAGGGTCAGAAGGAGCTCATTCAAACTTTGGAGTCTATCTTGCAGTTTTAAAGTAGTTGTGGAAATGGATACTCCTGATGGAAACATTAAAGTTCTAACTTTGAAAGCGTTAGGCAGACACTTTGAAAGGCTGATTTGGAGACGCTATTCACTGGTGAAGGGATTTTGGAAAGGAAAAAACTTCAAAGGCTGGATTAAGAGAGTCCAGATACAACATTCCCCTATTAGTGAGACTGGTAACGCTTGTGTTTTCAGGGAGTGCTGAATGACGATGGATATGTATACTCTAGTAAAGGAACAGGAGGAGACATATATCAGATTAGATTACTTTACAGTGTGGAAACAGGCCCTTCGGCCCAACAAGTCCACACCGACCCGCCGAAGCGTAACTGACCCATACCCCTACATTTACCCCTTACCTAACACTACGGGCAATTTATCATGGCCAATTCACCTGACCTGCACATCTTTGGACTGTGGGAGGAAAGCGGAGCACCCGGAGGAAACCCACGCAGACACGGGGAGAACGTGCAAACTCCACACAGTCAGTCGCCTGAGGCGGGAATTGAACCCAGGTCTCTGGCGCTGCGAGGCAGCAGTGTTAACCACTGTACCACCGTGCCGCCCATATCAGGTAAACAGTAGTGAGATCGAGTGAATCCCAATAGGATTATAAGGGCAGGAGGAGTATATTCAATTGTGAAATCTAGGCTTTTAAAAGGGCACATAAGATGATTTTGGAAATAGTGTTCACAAGACATTGAAGAAATTCTACAAACACATTAATAGCAAAAGATTAAGAGAGAGGTAATAGGGCCACATAAAGATGAACAAGGCTGTCTTTGTGTGGGAACCTCAAGAGATCGATTAGATACTAAACAAGTATTTCCAAGCAGTATTCAGTGTGGAGACGGCTACAAGAGCGGGACAACTTAGGGAAATATATATTGTGATGTTTGGAAAAGTGTCAATATTACTAGGATAAATACTGGGCACCTTAAATGCATTGTTACAGCACGGGGTAAAATCCACTGCAAATGTAAACCAGCAACATGGTAAAGGTTCCCCTCTTACTGTCATCTGTTCAAATTACAGAGACAAAGAACTATCTCAGAGATTAATGTTTAAAGCAAAAATTAACAACATGATTGTTTACGTCCAAGAGCGAATATTGAATCCAACAGATATTTACAACTCCTTTCTCTTCAAACTATCTTTTAGCTCCCATCCCAGATTACAAACCGACTTTAAAAAAAGCACTATAACGATTTACGAAATAAAATATAATCACGTTTCACGACCAGTTAGCTTTGTTCGATTGCCCCTTGTAAATCTTTCGCCATCGATTCTCTCCAGGTGGGTTTCGATGCTCTGCTCAGCAAACTCCATATAGAAAAGTATCTTTCAGAGACCTCTTCAGTTGGCAGTCTCCGTTTGATGGTCTTTAGCAGTTCTTCCCCAAACTGTTAAAATGTCCAGTTCTTTAACCCAAAACATCAGATAGTTTAACTGGTTTGAATATTATCAAATATTAAATCCAAATTCGATTAGATTTTGGTATCTTGGCCACAATGTAATCTGATTGGTCGAATTTCAATTTGTTTTTGTTTCATGGCAACCCATTTATTGCTATTCATTTCGATCAAGTGTTACATTGTTACCTTAGTCAGAACTCTGAGCTTTGTCAATCCTTGCTAGCTTTTGAACACTTTTATAGATACAGCGCACCGCTACACCCTTATGATACATTCCCTCTTCAGAAAAAATGAAACATCATAAACAAAGGATGGATTCGTTTTCATTTCTATATTCCTTAAGCACAATTTCATGACAAACATATGACTTAAATCAAAGTTCAAATTAACTTCTTCCCACATAAATGTAACATTGAATAGTTAACATTCTTATGTACAGTTAAATCCATGATAATACATCCACAATTGCATTCTTATGACACACAACATGTATGATATGTAAATTAAAAGTCTGAAATAGAAGACAACAACGCAATCGTCGTATATACTTGTCCTTAAAGCGTTCCAAGAATGCAAGAGGATTGTGATCCATGTACACAACCGTCTCCAACACAGTTAGCTCATGCGCAACCCTTAACATTTCGTGTCTGTATGCTACCAGCAAAACAACCTTGGTGCACTTTGGATCATTTCACCACTTCACAAACGTGCCATATTCTCCATTTCCGTCTTAGGATTCTATCTTTCAGATAATAACACTCAGGAATAGACCACAGCCTCCTTTTCAGAATGTACATCCAGATATATATGTTTTATCCACTTGTCTTTTTGTTACATGTCCCTTACCCTTTCAGGGTTAAACACTGCTGTCTGACCCGCTGCCTGTTAAGCGTTTTTCTTTCTACAGCATGACGTCAATCAGGGTGTCCCCTATCTGAACCTTAACTCATTCACCTTTCTCTTTATTTCTGCTTTGGTCTGTTACTTATGATAGTGGGATCTGGTTACTACATAGTCTGGTAAAATACCAATATGTTTTCGTTTCAACTCGTTAGCTTCTTGTTCTCTCTTGGGCTTCTCCACAACAAGGGGTGCCACTCCGTCCTTAGAACCTGAAAAAAATCATTCCCCAACACGAACTGGATTCCTGGAACTGACACTCTGTCAATCACTATCATTGTTACTTCTCCAGTCTTGAGTTGATACTCCAACTTGTTCTCACACAGGGGAACGCTAAATTTCAGTCACACAAATTGCCACACTTTTGGGTAACAGATCCGAAAGAGTGCAAATTCACTCATCTCTTACTATCAGCGACTGGTGAGATGGTGTTTCTCTCATAATTATTCCTTACTGCACTCCTCCCGCTATTCTTTCTAAGCAGGCTTTACGCACAGTGGCAAATTATTTATCGACACCAGGTTCTAACTCTATACTCAACTCTTGCCAAGACTGTGCACACTCCTGCAGCTCCTCGGCTTTTCTTGGGGATTCCATTGCAATGTTTACTCATGCCATTAACTTAGCTTCTTTTCTGATGATTTTTTTTCAAAATGCCTTTCTTTACGAGTCCTACTTTGTGGCTTTGAAAACACCTTTTTTCCCAGTTCCCTGCTGAAACCGCTGCTACTGTAACGTTTTATGTCCCAGTCCATTGAATGAAAACACCGGAGTCCATTCACCTGCTTTCCAACCTCTTGGAGCTATTGAACCTTTGGCAAATTCCTAACAGAGTTCTCTACTCTTTATTTCGTAGTGTAGGATCTCCCCTTCTCCTGACGTGTATCCCTAACAGGACGACATTCTGACCATAAGCATGTCTTATGCATCAACATGTATTGTGTGCCAGTTGTGCTACTCATCTGACTTCCAGAAATGTCTGTTTGTTCACGTGAATTCTTGTGATCTTTGGAAGTGTTTTTTCAATCTTCTCCAGCAGAATCATCTCTCTTTGAGCCGCATAGATCCTATCTACCATTAAGGCTCGCACCCATGTACCAAAATGACCATGTTTTTTCATTTGAACTTAACATAAGTCTGATCTGGTTTTTCCTTTATGTTTCTGAACCGCTGCCTATATGTTTCTGGTACCATGTTATAAGTAATTGAAATTGCCTGTTTGACCTCTTCATAATCTCTTGACCCCTCATCTGACAGACCTGGCTATACCTAACTCCATTTATTACCCACAAATCCTCGGACGACTCCATTGCTTTGCCAATTTTTTTTTCAAATTAAATAAAGAAGCTTCAACTTCTTTCTCATAAAAATGTGGTCGAGCTTTGTCAAATTTGTATACATCTCTACCTTCTCTTTAATCGCCATCCTGTTAACTTCACTTTGCTGACTAATTCACAAGTTCTCATTTACGAAATGCCTCTATTTTTGCTCTGCTAAGAAACTTTTATCTCATTCGTTTCCCTCTCTCTTCACTTTCTCGTTCTCTGTCCCTTTTTCCCTCTCTTTCGCTCTTCTTTTCTTTTCTCTCTCTTTGCTCAGCTAAGACCCTTCTCTCTCATTCCTGTTTCATTCTCTCTCTTTCACTTTGCCTATCCTTTTTTTAATATTCGAACTCCATTTTACTCAATTGTTATTTAAGTTTTCTACTTCTGCTGCACTACTTCTCTGACACACTTGATCGTTTGAATAATTCCCTTAAAACGTCAGCTTTACATTTCTTCTTTGTTAATTCTAATTTTATGTCCTTTTTCCTTCCTTCTAAATTGACTTGGAAAATTTGAGAATCATCTTCAAAGGCCAGAACCACTTTAGCAATTTTAAGAGCCATTCCTGTCACTTTTCGTTTAACCAACAACAATGCACCAAAGTGAAACAAATCGTCTCACCTACATTTTATTGAAAGATCGAGGATGCTAACCTGCAAATGTTTATGTCTACTGAGCTTTTTCCGATATCTTTTTTTTTTCAAATCTGTCCAAACCTCAGACTGGATCTGTGGAAACGTTTTCAAATCGCTATCGAAAGCCCCCAAAACGTCATGACACCGTGTTCACCCCTTTGTTAATTTAAACCTGCACCACAGAAAAGGTTCACCTCGTGCATTAATCTGTTAAAATTCGCGAGGAAATGAAAGACCACAGAGTTCACTATTTAAAGTAAATTTGAACAATGTTATTCTTTACGTTCAAATATTAAAACCAACAATTGTTAACAAATCCTTTCTCTTCAAACTACGTTTAAGAGATTAAAAAAGTCCCATATTAAGACTTTCAAAACAAAATTCCGTTTCAAAGCCAGTCAGCTTTTCCAATTCTCGTTTGCAGATTTCCTTTGTAGACTCTCTCCAGGTGGATTTCGATGTTCTGGTATGTACACTCTTTATACATAGATAACTTTCAGAGATCCCTTCAGCTAACAGTCTACGTGTATTGGTCTTTGGCAGTTGTCCCACTATATGTTCAAAATTTCCGGTTTTATAGCCCAAAATATCAGATTTTGATTTTGGTTTAAATATTGTCAAAATGCTATATTCAAACTTGATTAGCTTTTAACATTTTGGAGCATAATTTAAACAGATTGGCCGAATTGGAATTTTTTTTTTCATGACAACCCAGCTGTTACTATTTGTTTCTACCAAGTTTTACGTTGTTACCTTGCTCAGAGCTCTCTGCGCCCTGTCTCGCTTTGCTACCTTTTCAATGGTAGAGTAGACCTCTACACTTTCATAACACCTCCACGTCTAGGTTAAAAAAAAGTCATAATGAAAAGAATGACTTAATTCTTTGTCACTATGCCTTACCCACAATATCATGAAATGCATCTGACTTCAATCTAAGTTCATATTAAGTTCTTCCCACATAAGTATAACCTTGAATAGATACCATTGTTACCTACAAATTATCTGTTAAACTCACAATAACGCATATGCGATTACATTCTTCTGACCTGTAACAGTTGGACGTGCAATTTAAATATTTGTAACATACGCTTCCAATGAAATAGTGGCATATCCTTGCCTTTAAATAGTTCCAAGAAGTTTAAAGGATTGTGATCCATGTACACAACCGTTTCCGACACATTGTTCATGAAACACACATTGAAATGTTGTGAGGATAGTACCAAACTCATTCGTTCTTTTTCAATTGTGGATTATTTCCTCCAGTGGATGTTGAGTTTCTTCGAAATTGAACCAACTAGCAGTTCAGTCCCATCATCATCGTCCTGTAGTTCTTACACCTATTCATTTACATCAATAGCAAGCATAACATGTTTTGAAAGCATTGGTGGAGATAAACTGGTGTGGTAATTTACATTACTTACAAATGGTCGAATGCCACTTACATTGTTCTGTCCACGGAACTTTGTCTTCTTTTTCAGCAACTTGGTTAATGTTGCCACTACACGGCTGGAGATTGGAACGCACTTCCGATAGATTCCGTTTAGTCTTAAGAATCGGAGCCCCTTGGCTTCGAGGTTGTTCCTGGAAATACCTCGATGGCATTCGTCTTTGCGTTCCTTGGGGTCAACCTTCCACAACCGATGCTATGTCCGAAGAACATCACCGCTACGTTCAGGAATTAGTTTTAGTTAAAATCCTTACCAGTTTGCTTCTCGTCGTCATTCCAATAGCTCTGCAACTGTACCATGTTATCTTTCCAGGACTTACTAAAGATCACTACATCAGCGAAATAGACTGCATAGTTTGTTAACCCAAACACAAATCTGTTCATCAGTCTTCGGAATTTGATTGATGTGTTCTTCATTCCAAAGGGCATCACATTGAATTGATGGAGCCCATTTGGGGTTATAATGCAGAAATTTCTTTCGCCATCTCTATTCAATATACCTGGCACTAATCACACAGTAAGTCCAACTTGGTGATGTATCTGGCTTGACTCGATACAGCGCTCCAATCTCAGTATTGGATTCGAGTCCATTTTTTTAATAGCGTGAACCTTCTGATGAGCCACGCAAAATCTTGAGTTCTGTCCAGATTAGGAACTAAGATGATCGGAGAACGACACTCACTCCGTCTCTGTTACAGGATACCCTCGTGGAGCCTCCACCTTCTTCTGGACCTGTCTGGATTTGAAAAGATTAAGATGATAGAGGTATTATTTTATCGCAGCAGTATCCCGTAAATCTAGTTCATGTGCAATAGCAGTAGTCCTTCCTATCTGACCCTAATACATGTCCTCCTCCTTTAGGAACAGACCTTCCAACTGTGTTTTACGCTCTTAACACAGATAGATACCTCAACTATTCCACTGCAAAAGGCTTCCTTCACTTTTTAACATATTTTGAGGCACATCAAAATCCAAATCTCTGGATTTGATTTTTTACTCCGTGGGGCAGCAACCAACACCCATTTCTCCAGGTATGTCTCTTTTCTAGTTCACTGGAAGGAACGAACACACACATTTCTAACCCGCGTGAAAGATTCTTCAAATACGAGAATTTCCAACAAAGGTGCTGGTTTTATTTCCGCCTGTAGCTTAACTAGCATTTAGCATGTATGACAACTACTGTAAAAGTTAGCAACATCCTTGTGCATTTGAGTCCAACAAAAATGATTTGTACCTTAGCCTGATTCTTTCATACCCCTATGTGTCCTCCTACAGTTAGTTCATGTGCTAGTCATAACACTTCCTGTCCGTACGCTGTCGGCAACACATTCTGGTTCATTTCGGCCCATTTCTCCTCTGCACCAACATGCCACGATATTCATTTCCATCTTAGGATTCCATCTTTCAGATAGCAACACTTCAGAGCTTCTCCTGAGTCCTTTTCAGAGTATGCATTCGCATATACATCTTCAACCGTCTTGCCATTCTGTTTCAACCCCTTAGCCTTTAAGGACTAAACGCTTCTGTCTGACCCGCTCCCTCTTTAAGTTATTCCTGTGTTATTACATCAAACGGTTTGTCCACTAATTGAATCTCAACTCCTTCATCTTTCCCTTTAGTTCCTGCCTCGTGCTGTGATTAATGATAGTGGAATCTGGTTGCGAGATATGCTGGAAAAATACGAGGATATTTGTGTTCTAAATGGTCAGTTTCTTGTTCTTCCTTTGTCTTCTCCACAACAAGGGGTGTCACTCCCACCGTGGACGCTGCTAAATCATTCGAAAGTACAAACTAGATTCCTGGAACTGGCTCTCTGTCCATCACTCCCACTGTTGTTTCACCAGTCTTGAGTTGACGTTCCAAACTGATATTACATTGGCGAACTGTAAATTTCTGTTCCACAAATTTTCGGACTCTCGGGCAACAGATCAGTAAGAGTTCAAATTCGACATCCTTTACTAACAGTGACAGGTTAAACCATGTTTCTCTCAAAATCATACATCTCTCCTTTCATCACGCTGTGCTCTCTGAACTTTACCGCAGGAGCAATTCAATTATAGACATTAGGTAATAACTCCATACTCAGTCCCTGTCTCGGCTGTGTACGATTCTGCAGCTCCTCAGCTCTTTTTGGGGTTTTCTTTACTACGGTCACTAATGCCACTGTCTCAGCCCTTTACCTCATCGTTCCCCACAGTACGTTACCTGAACGACGAGCACTGTGACATCACGTGCCCCACTTTCTGGCAATGAAAACATATTTTACCAGTGCCCTTCTCAAAGCACTGGCACTGTAATGTTCTTTGTCCCAGTCCATTAGAGTGAAAAACGCAAGGCTTCTCACCTCCTTTCCACCTTCTTCAGCTTAGGAAAATTCCTAAAGGTGTTCTCTACTCTTTCTTTTCGGTGTGTTGGATTTCCCCTTCTCCCAATGTGTATCTATCACAGAATGGATTTCTGGTGGAAAGATTGTCATATGCACGAACATGTATTCATCTGCTTTTTCTGCAGCCCTTCACTTTTCGTGTACCTCGATGTGAATGCTTATAATCTCTGGAAGTGAGTTTTCAAACTCCTCCAGCAGAATCATCTCAATTAGAACCTCATAGGTCATATCTGTCTTCAAATTTCGCACCCATCCGTCAAACAACTATGTGTAATTCTTTCAAACTCAACATCAATCTAATCTTGTTCCATTATTGCCTTTCTGAACGCTGCCTTTATGCTTCTGGCACCAATTCATAAGGACTTAAAAGAGCCTGTTTGACTTCTTCATAAACTTTTGACCCCTTATCTAACAGCATGGTAAATACCTGACGTGTTCTGCCAACAAGTTTAGCCTGAACTGGTATTACCCATGATTTCGCAACCACTCCATTTGCTTAGCCAATTTTTCAAATGAAATAAGGAAGGCTTCAACATTTTTCTAATCAAAGAGTTCCAGAGTTTTGACATACTTGCGTATTTCACGACCTTCTCTTTTAAACTCCATCCTGCTACCTTAGGTTTGCTAAGTCGGGAACTATCAAGTTCAAATTTCTCTTTTTTTTTCTCATCTAAGTGCCTTCTTTCTCTTTTTTCGTCTCTTTCTCTCTCAGATTTTTTCTTCTCTCTATCTTTCTGTCTCCCTTCTTGCTCTCTCTCTTTGCACAGCTAAGAATCCTCTCTCTCTTTTCCCTGTATGGTTCTCTCTCTCTTTCTCATTCTCTCTCCCATTCTTTAGCTGCGAAAACCATTTATGTCAATTTTACTTTAAGTTTTGCAAACTGTACTGCTGTCTGTTGTTCTGAGACTTCTCTGTGATTGGCTTTACTTTTGCCTTTGGTTAGTCACAAATCTAAGTTCTTGTCGAATTCTAAGATTACGTCATTTTTTCTTTCCTTCTAAACTTCATTCGCAAAGTAACGAGTCACTCTTAAACCACAGTACATCTTTTGCAATTTTAACAGCCATTTCTTTCACTTTTACTTTGTCCAAACACGAGTCACCGAAAGCAAACAAATTGCCTCACTTACGTATTTTGAAGGTTGAGGATACTTACCTGCAAGTGTTTAAATTTACTGAGCTTTTTCGTAACCCAAATCTGTTCACATCCGTCCAAATTGTCGACTGGATCTGTCCGAAACTATTGAAATCGCAGACGAAAGCTCCCAAACTGTTATGACACGCGGTTACCCCCTCTACCAATTTAAAGCACGATCACAGAAATGGTTTAAGTCACGCTATAGTTTGTCAAAATTCAAGAGGCAAAGAACAATCCAAGAGATGACTATTTAATGTACAAATTTTCAACTTTATTTTTTAAGTCCAAGAGAGAATATTAAATCGAACAAATATTTACATGCCCTTTTCCTTAAACCTATCTTTTACCTCCCTCTCTCCAAAAAGAGTCCCATAAAACATCCAGATTACTACTTACAAAGCAAGTCACGTTTCAAAACCAGTCGTGCTTTGCCGATTCTCCTTTGCAGATTTTTCTCTTTAGGTTCTCTCCAGGTGAGTTTCGAAGTTCTGCACTGCAAATTTCTTATCCACAGGTAGCTCTCAGAGAGTTTTTCAGCGAGCACTCTACATTTCTTGGTCTTTGGCTGTTCTCCCTCTAAGTGTTCAAACTTTCCGATTTATAACACACAATATCGGATCATTTCATTGATTATGATATTATCAAAATACTAAATTCAAACTGAGTGGATTTTGTTGTGTTGGGACACAATTCAAACTGATAGTCAGAATTTGTGTTTTGTCAAGTTTCATGGTAAAGAAGATGCTGCAAATTGTTTCGTCAATGAGTCACATTTTTGCCTTGTTAAAGACACTCTATGTTGTGCCGGTCCTTGCGAGATTTCCAACACTCTTAAAAATACAATAAACTTCGAAACCTTCATAACTGCATAAAAATGAATGAATCTCTGGGACATGATCGATTGTGTCCAAGAATTTTGTGGAAAGCCAGGAAAATTAATGCCATGCACCTTGCTGATTCATTTATGTCATTACTACCACAGGTCAGGTGCCAAATGATTGGAAATTTGCTAATGTGATGCCACTACTAATGAAAGTAAGGAACTATAGACCGCTGAGCTTGACGTTAGTGTTTACTCAGTTTTTTGAGGGGAATTCTGAGGGATGTGAATAGATGTCCCGTATAATGTCGTGGCCTTCGGTGTTACTCACCCAAGACAATCCGGATCCACCACTAAAAACCCGCTCAGGACACTCCTCAGCATCAACACTCCAGGAATTATAGCCCCAGCCTACTCAACCTTCACTGTACCTCAACTCCACTAAGCCACCCCCCAAAAACACCAGCAACTTCCTTGTGAATCTTTTCTGTTCCCTTTAAGTTGAGAAATATCTTTCCTAAAACAGAGCGACCAGGATTAAAGGCACTATTACAAAAGTTGCCGAACCAATGTCGAGTATAGGTGCTACATGTCATCCAAAAACTTAAACTGAAAGCACTGTCCAACAAAAGCTAATGTAGAAACTTCCTATTTTACCACCCTGCCTTGCTGTGACATACCAAATGCAACAAATTTGGAATACCAAATGCAACACATCACATTTATCTGAAATAAATTCAATCTTCCGATGCTCAGCCCAGCCTCTTTAGTACTTGCCTTTCCAAATGCATATAAATCCGACCAATTTTCGAGAACGTATGCCGTTCAGGTTGAAGTTTTGAATGTTAGTTTGCTCGCTGAGCTGGAAGGTTTGGTTTCAGACTTTTCGTCACCATGTTAGGTAACATCATTTGTTTTCTCACACGTTTTGTCACCATACTGCTGATGTCACCCGGTATGCTGATGAATCGCACGAAAGCAAAACTTCCAGCACAGCAAGAATATTTACATCCACAAATAAATCCTTCGAGGTGAACTGTACATGGACAACTACATCATGGACAACAATGCCGAACTATGGAGGTAGATTGGAGAATGTGTGTAGCTGGAGGAAATAGAACTCGGAGCGTCCAATCACAAGAAAGAGAACAAAGAAAAATATTTATTGCCAGATTCTCAATCCACCGCACATTACCACCCGAGATTCTCACAGACGCGGAGAAATATTGGGGGGTATCAGTTGACTTACCAACAAACGTAAATGGTTTGATAAATGGACAGAGAAGGGGAGACGAAGAGACAGAGACATCGAAGCATGTGTTCACAGGTTTCTGAATGCTACAATATAGACATTTCAGTACCATTCTGCAACTTGAGATAATGTTCCCAGTAATGATGGATGAATGGGACATTATTTTGAGTCCAGATGAGGGAGACTTTTTGGTGACGAATTTTTCTACAGCTTAGTAACTGTGTGTGGGGACAGCAGATTCTTAGTCTCACTGGCCTGAATCAAACAATAATTGGTCTCAGTGGCATTTTCATTGTAACAGAGGGATCTTCTGCACGAGGCTAGCTTAGTTTCCTGGTGGTATCTTATCGAACCCACCTCATTATCTACCTACCCATCGTCAAGATGATCCTCTAATTCAATGCCAGTCTGTTTCACCCACTCATCATATCTGGAGGTATTCACCAACACCGTGGATATTCCCTGATCCCTGGCAGTGGTGCCTTCGTTAAAAGACCAGTGGGGTCACGTTTGAGCTTTCTCAGTGTGGAGATGCCCTATACAAATTACCCTGAGCAGGGCAGTTCGGGGCAATTAATCGCGATTTGTCGACAGGGGCACGGCGGTACTGGTAGATGAGCTAGTACAGAGGAGACCATTCTTTTCCCAAAGGGGGCCACAGTACAGAGCAACCGAACATAGTCTGAGCTTACCACCCATCTCATTGCAAAGTCTGTGGTCTTAAAATATGTCCAAGAATACAGGACAAGTACCAATAACCTTCACCGCTCTGTCAGGATAAGTGTTGCAGTATATTCTCTGCTCCCTCACGCTCACTGTCCATCTGTTGTAGCACGTACCCCAAAACAAGGCTCAGGAATTTCCTCTCTCACTAGTGCATGCAGTACCTGCGCCATCCCTCACCTCTACTTTATATCCACCCACCACACACACACACACACACACACACACACACACACACACACACACACACACACACACACACACACACACACACACACACACACACACACACACACACACACACACACCTAACACGGCATGGATACAACATTGTGGGCTGACATCCTTCATTAAACTCACCATGACCCCACCACCAATACCAGCACAAAGAGCAGTGTCATATATTACCAACCCTCAATCATCCCGCCTTTTCTCATATTCCGGGAAAATAAAACAGCCTCAAAGAGGACAGAGACAAGGACAAGCTGGATCGTTGATTGTCCAAAATCCGTTCCCTCACACACCCTCACCCCGCAAGAGCACATCCCACCAATCAAGTAAGGAGCAATGTTCAGGGAATGGCAATTCTCACTTTAAACCCCCTGTCAGTTCCGTTCCCCCGGAGCAACTTCAGAGCCGTGACCCTGATGCCGTTTTCATTTTGTGTTGAGCTGATACAGTTGAAATCTCTGCCTTCTCATTGGGAATGCAGGTGGGCAGAAAACACATCGTTACAACCATCTCCCAGGAAGGGAGCACAGAGGCTCCCTCCTACATCCCCTCCTGCAAACAACTCAGAAAATGAAACTAACCAGTCATATTTACTGCTCTCTCCACTTGTCCTAATATCTTCAATAATCCGTGCTGATATACACTCATGGTCCTCTGCTCCCTCATCCCCCATTAAAACTCTATAGACTATTTTATATTGTCTTCCAATGTGCTTCATACCAAGTCACACTGCTCTGCATGGCTCCTCACGTGCCATATACCCGAACATGTCACCAACTTGTCACTGTCTTGTTGGTTTTCCATACTGTCCTCTTCAATTCTTTCAATTCTTCCAGGTTTGGTGATACCTGTAAGCATTGGCACTTTCTGAGAGTCAAGATCCTCACACAAGAAGTGAAAAGCTGGCACAGCCATTAATATAAGCAAGTGAAAGATTGGACAACTGCATATAGAGAGGCTGAACTATTGACACACTGCTATTGGAGCCATTAAAATAATGACACCGTGCAAAATGAGCAACACAAATGCTAAAGCACACCTTCTGGAAGAGGTGAAATCGTGAAGAACCCTCCACAGAAAAAGGGAAATACTGACAACCTCCTCGTCTCTGCATTTTTGTTGATGCCTTTGTATCTGTATCTGTGTGACCTTGGTGATGCCTGAATTTTTCTGTGAATGCGTGTATGTGTGTAACAGACAAAGTGCATGTTGCTGTGCCTGCGTGTTAATGTGGTTGTTTGTCTGTACCGCTCTACATTTATGCATGTTATTGATTAGTAGTTCGTGTGGTGACTTACCTTAGGCAATGCCACTCCCTTCTGGCCTTCTCTAAGACATCTCAGATGGATACGGAAGAGGGTGAAAAACAGGAGGGATTTCGTTTCTTTTTTGTATCCACGGGATGTGGCCATTTATTGCCTGTTCCGAGGTGCACATGAGGAGGTGTTGATGGGGTAATTTCTTGAACTTTCAGAGGCTGCACGTTGCTTCAGTGATTAGCACTGCTGCCCTACAGTGCCAAGGACTTGGATTCAACTCCATCCTTGGGCAACCGTCTGTGTGGAGTTGAATCTTCTTCCCGTTTTTGCGTGAGTTTGCTCCAGGTACTCTGGTTTAATCCCACGCCAAAACTACTCAGTTAGCTGTGTTGGTCGTGCTAACATTGTCCATAGTGTTCAGGGCTAAATATGTTATGTGCATTAGCCATGGGAAATACAGGATGGTATGAACAGGGTAGGGGGGATGTCTCAGTTTAGTATACTCTCCACACGTTTGATGTGGACTTGGTGTGTCGAATAACCTATTTCCAGTCTGAATGTCGGTTCGCCTGCTGAGCTGGAGGGTTAGTTTTCAGACATTTCGTCACCATACTAAGAAAAACCATCAGTGAGCCATTGGTTGCATGGCTCGATTTTTATTTATATAGTCATTTTTCCTTAAGTTCGTGACGTCATTTCCGGTGTTGACGGAATTTCTTGTGGGTGCTGTCATTTCCTGCTAATTCTCTGTTGGGGTAGTAAATGGAATACCAGTCAATGGGCTTGTTGATAGACTTCCGTTTGGAATGTCATGTTTCAAAGAATTCTCGTGCGTATTTCTGTTTACCTTGGCCCAGGATTGCTGTCTTGTCCCAGTCGAAGTACTTTCCTTCCCCACCTGTTTGAAAAGATACCAGTGAGAGTGGGTCATGTCTTTTTGTGGCTAGTTGATGTTGATGTATCCCTGGTGGTTAGTTTTCTGCCTGTTTGACCAAGGTAGTGTTTGTTACAGTTCTTGGAAAGTATTTTGTAAATTACGTTAATTGTTCTTGTTGTCTGTATAGAGCCTTTCAAGTTCATTAGCAACTGTATTCGTGTGTCAGTATGTTTGTGGGTTACCATGGTACCAAGAGGTTTAAGTAGTTTGGCAGTTATTTCCGAGAGGTCTTCGCTGCAATGGCGAGTGGTGAGGGACTGTGGACATGTTTTCTCTCCGAGTTGGGTGTCTTGCTGGGAAAGCGGCGGACTATGTTCATTGGGTACACGTTCTTTTGAATACACAGTTTCCACGCTGAAGGGATTCTTCGATTACCTCACAGTCGACGTGCAGTATAGAATCATAAAGTCACAGAGATGTACACGCAAGCAGACCCTTCGCTCCAACGCGCCCATGCCCACCGATGTACTAGAGTCCCTTTTGCCAGTCATGGCTCATATTCCTTTCAACCCTTTTCTATTCATATTCCCATCCAGATGTCTTTTAAAATTTGGAATTTAAACAGCATCCGCCACTTCATGTGGCAAATCATTCCATGTACGCACCATTCTCTGAGTGAAAACTTTGCCCCTTAGCTCCCTTTTATTTCTTTCCACTCGCACCCAAAACGTATGCTCTCTAGTTCTGCACTGCCCCATCCCAGGAAAAGACTTTGTCTAAATACTCTATCTATGCCACTCATGATTTTATTCACCTCCAGAAGGTCACCGCCGTCCTTCCATGTTTCAGGAAAAGTTACCCCAGCCTTTTCAACCTCCCCCATAGCTCAAATCTTCCACCCTGGCAATATCCTTATGAATCTCTTTTGAAACCTTTAAATATCAAAACATTCTTCACATAGGAAGGGGACCAGAATGGCACACAACATTCCAAAACTGATCTAACCAACTGACTACCTAATTCCTATACTGAATACTCTCACCAATACAGAAATCACACCAAACGCATTCTTCACCATCCTATTTACAAGCGACTCTAATTTCAAGGAACAATGAACCTGCACTCCAAGGTCTCTTTGCTGATCAATACTTTCTAAGAACTTAAGATTTAGTGTATATGTCCTGCATGGATTTACTTTTCCAAAATGCAGCAACTGGCATTTATATAAATCTAAAGCTACATCAGCCACTCATCAGCCCATTGGCCCAACTGATCCAGATCCCCTTGTAATCTGAGGTAACCTTCTTCGCTGACCGCAACACCTCCAATTTTAGTGTCATCGGCAAAGTTACTAACTGTGACTCCGATGTTATCATCCAAATCATTTATATAAATGACGAAAAGTAGAGGATCCTTGAGACGATCCTTGATCCATAACTGATCCTTGTGGCACGCCACGAGTCACAGGCTTCCAGTCTGAAAAGCAACACTCCATCACCACCACTGTCTGACATCTACCGTCGAGCAGTTCTTTATCCAAATGGCTAGTTTTCCTTGTATTTCTTTAGATCTAACCTTAATAGCCAGCACCCCATTGCTAACCCTGTCGAACGATTTACTGAAGTCCAAAACGATCATGTCCGCCACTCTGCACTCATCAATCCTCTTTGTTCCTTATTTAAAAAATCAAGTTCCTGAGACATGATTTCCCACGCACAAAGCCATATGGACCATTCTTTATACGTCTTTTCCATTCCAAATACTTGTAAATCTTGTCCCTCAGTATTCCCTGCAACAACATACCCACCAGCGACGTCAGATCTATCGTTCCCTGGCTTGTCCATACCACCTTTCTTAAATACCTTTACCACGCTAGCCAACTCCAATTTTCTGGCACCTCACAAGATATTATAAATGATATAAATATCTCAGCAAGAGTCCCAGCAATCACTTCCCCAGTACTTTGCCCATTAATACCCCGATTGAGTGAATTCCAGCAGCAGTGAAAGAATGCTGATATATTTCAGAGTCAGGATGATGAGGTGTCGTGGAGAAATGAAATATTGTGGTCGTCGCTTTCGAAGGTGATGTATGAGGACTTTTGGTGTATTTCTGCAATGAATCTTGAAGATGTTAGACACTGTTGTTAATAAATGTTGGATGTTGAGGGGGTGCATACATGTGGATGTAATACCAGTCGATCCGGTTACTTGTTCCTGGATGGTGTTGAGCTTCAAGACTGTTGTTGAATTTGAACCTGTTATGGACCATGTCAGAAAACATCACGTATTTCACGAAGTTAACCCACACCATTGTTTTTCGAGTTATTTTCACGATATATATAGTGAATATTTCAGACGTGGTGCATCTGGTCAAATCCCTCAGTTTTGTACAAAACTAAATTCTTTACAGAGTACTAATTGAAACACAAACAAACGAGAACGCAATGTAAAATGTCTTAACCTATCCGAAAACCCAACTGACTACCTCAACTTAACAAGGAGTTTTTTTTTTTTCTGAGATCGCTGCATTATTCCGCATAAACATCCCTTCACTTAAAAAAAGAAGCAAGCATCAAACATAGAGTATTGCAGGTGAGAGATGGCAGAGAGGTTCAGCATGGAACACCATATTTCATGTAACTGTTCCTTTAACCAGCAGCCACACAAAACTGCCTGCTTGCGAAAAGCAAATCAGATCGAGGAAAAGTTGAGCTGAGAGGACTGGCTGCTCCCCTTTCTGCGCTCAAGTGAACTTATTTACACTGGAAAGCCTTTTTTTTCAGAGGCAGCATCTATGAGCTATAATCAAACTGACCCTAAAACCTATCCAGACTTGACATCCCGGACCTCTGCCAATACGACCTCTCTGAAATAAAACCCAAGGACAACTTAACCTTGTTAAAAGAGTAGCATTATCACAGCTGCTCCCTGATAAAAACGAAACAACAATATCTAAAGATGAGTTCATTTTAAAACACTTTAATGTTAAATTCTCATTGCACTGCAAGACTTATACAGATGACATTGGCATTAAACATCTTAACATGCACACTAAATTCGATTACAATCTGCTTTACTCCTGTCATCGATTGCTTCCGTTTCTCATCCAAGTCTCGGAATCACGTCGTCACTCACGTTTTCTAGTCCTCCACATGCATGATTTTCAAATTGAATGACTGTAACGACAAGCTCCAACTAACCAGTATGTAATTTTTGTCCTTACAATTCTCCATAAAATTCAATGAGTTATGATTCGTGTATATGATTGTCTCAGATACATTATTGGTGGCATAAACATTTAAAAAGTTATAATGCCACCAACAAGCTCAAAGTCTCCTTCTCAACTGTCGAATCTTTCTGCTGATGAATGTTCAACTTCTTTGAGAGATACTTGATAGGCCTTTTCTTTCTTCACGTTGTCTTCTGGCGTGGACATAGCACTGAAACCCACAACACTCGCATCAATAGCTACCTTGAACAGCTTTGCATTAATTTGTCTGGCTCATACTGGGGCAGAGGTTCACACACCTTTTAGGCTGTCAAATGTCTTCTGACAGTCCGCTTTTCACTGAAACCCATTGCCTTTCTTTAGCAATTCAGTGAGTGGAGCAGCCTCACTGCTAAAATTTGGTTTAAATTTTCAATGAAATCCAATCTGTTGCACTGCTCTGTTTTGTCGAATGGATGGAAAACTCCCTACTTACCTTTACGTTTCATCCAGTGGGTCCATTTGTCCATGAACAATAACATGGCTCAGAAGATGCTTTGGACTTTGGAAAATTCATTTTTACCAAGTTGAAAACCAAGCCTACCTCCCGAAGTCGATCGAACAATTTTGATAAATGTGACAAATGATTGTTCCATGTCTGACGAAAAGTTACCACATCATCTATATGTCCAGCACAATTTGATCATCCAGAAACGATCTTATTGATTTGTATCTGAAATGCGTCTGGCACATTATTTGGTACTAAATAGCATGACTTTGAATTGATGCAGTCTATTCAACAGTACAAAAGCTGAAACTCTATTCAGTCATTTGGACAAAAGTAGTTGTCAATGTCCTTTGAGCAAGTCCAATTGAGAAATATGTTTGTCCAATCTTTTCAACCCCGTCTTCCAAACACAGAGTCGGACATCCAACAGTCTTCGTAACTGCATTGACGTTGCGATCATTCACTCATTACAGTCAGATACCATCTGATTTCGGCACTATTAGTATGGATGTGTTCAAATCACTTCAACTCAATTGGATTATTCCGTCTTGCAGGACGAGTTCGATCTCCTTTTGAAACTGTACCATATTTAGTGGGTTACACTGAATTGGAACAGTATCTCCTACATCCACACCATGCATAATCAGGTTAGTACATCCCAGCTTATTTCAAGATATCTCCCGATGCGACACTATGTACTCTTGCAGGGCAGGTCGATTTGTCTCAGGAAAGTAACTCAATATTTTATCCTAATTTTTGACATCTTACTCAGTGCCCAATTTAATTTGAAGTATAGAACACAGAACATAGAACAGTACAGCACAATACAGGGTTTTCGGTCATCGATGTTATGACGACCTTTTCTCCGATGAGCAGATCAAACTAACTTACACACGCTTCGTTGTACTTTCTTCCATGTGTCAATCCAAGATTCGATAAATGTCCCTAATGTATCTGACTCTAACAATACAACTAGCAGTGTATTCAATGCACCCACCACGCCCTGTGTAAAGAACCTACCTCTGATATCTCCCGTAAACGTCCCTGCAATCG
Organism: Chiloscyllium plagiosum; assembly: GCF_037043375.1. Lineage (NCBI taxonomy): Eukaryota > Metazoa > Chordata > Chondrichthyes > Orectolobiformes > Hemiscylliidae > Chiloscyllium > Chiloscyllium plagiosum. The sequence goes on from NW_028270178.1 coordinate 43,233,846, forward strand.
CCTTAATTTATGTCCCCCAGTGATAGACATTTCTGCCTGGAGAAAAAAAAAACTCTGACTCTCAGATCTATCTATGATTTTCATCATCTTGCACACTTCCGTCAGGCCAACGTTCATCATCCTTCATTCTACTGAAAAAAGACCCAGCTCACTGAACGTTTCTTCATAAGACATGCACTTTAGTCTGGACAGCTTCCCAGCAAAGGTCCTCTGCACCATCTTTAAAGTTTCCAACTTCTTACTATAATGCAGCGACCAGAACTGAACGCAATATTGTTAGTGTGGTCTAGCCAGGGCTTTACAGAGCTGGGGAACAACCTCATATCACTTAAACTCGCTAATGAAAGCCAACACACCATACACCTTATTTACAGCTCGATCAACTTGGCTGGCAACTTTGAGGAGGCTGTTTTCCCTGGAGCGTCGGAGGCTGAGGGGTGACGTTATAGAGGTTTACAACATTATGAGGGGCATGGATAGGATAAATAGACAAAGTCTTTTTTCCTGGTTTCGTGGAGTCCAGAACTCGAGGGCATGGGTTTCGTATGAGAGGGGAAAGATATAAAAGAGACCTAAGGGGCAACGTTTTCACGCAGAGGGCGGTACGTGTATGGAATGAACTGCCAGATGAAGTGATGGAGGCTGGTACAATTGAAACATTTAAGAGGCATTTGGATGGGTATATGAATAGGAAGGGTTTGGGCGGATATGGGTAGGGTGCTGGCAGGTGGGAATAGGTTGGGTTGGGAGAACTGGTCGGATTGGACGGGTTGGACCGAAGGCTCCATTTCCATGCTGTACATCTCTATGACTCTATTGATATTGATACCAAGGTCTCACTGGTCCTCCACACTGTCGAGCATCCCGCCCTTAACCATAAATTCCACATTCAAAATCGTCCGTCCAAAATTAATCATTTCACACTTATCCAGGTTGAACTCGAAATGCCACTTATCAAACCAGTTCTGCATCCTGCCAATGTCTCGATAGTTTTCAGACTCTCTACAATTCGAACAACTATCGTTTCTTCGGCATCCTGGCCAACGCAACCTTCCAATTACTTATCCAAGTCATTTATATAAATCACAATCAGCAGAGATCCGAGAAACGACTCCTGAAGAACACCACTGCTTACCAACTCCAAGGCTGAAGACTTTCAATATATTACCACCCTCTGTCTGCAATGAACCAGCCAATGCTGATTTTCCTACATCCCATGCCTCCTTACTTTCAGAATGAGTCTACGATGGGGAATATTTTCACAGGCATCTTAAAATCAGTGGACCCCATATCCACTGCCCTACCTTCGTCAATGTGTTTTGTCATATCCTCAAAGAATTCAATAATTTTTGTGAGGCATGATGTGCCTCTCACACGGGTTTGGTGATTATATCTAATCAAGTTATGGCTTTCTAAATCATCAGAAATTCTCTCTCTCAAAATCCTCTCTATTTATTTGCCCACCACATACATAAGGGTGATTGGTCTGTCATTCTAAGAATAATCTCTTTTCCCTGTCTTGAACAAGGCATGGAATTTACCACCCTCCAATCATCTCGAAATCCTCAAGTGAACAGTGAGTACGTCAACATCATTGCCAAAGTTGCAGCAATCTCTTTCCTCGCGTCCTGTAATAACCTCAACTTTATCCCGGCTGGCCCAGGGGATTTATGCATATCAAATTCAGAATCCTCTGAACTTGGTTCTTCACTCTTCATTGTCAGCAAAAGTTGAGAGTGTGTTGCTGGTAACCAATAATCCATTCTCCTTTTGCCTTCGTTCCCTATCAAAATGCCTTTTGGCCATATTCGTATGACCAACCCCTTGAGATTTATTGATGTCTGCAGTTCTTATGAAATGGTTCACCTCACTGAATTTCCTTTCGAATTGATAAGATCCACTAAACATTTCTTTTAAAGGCTCACCTATCACTGTTAGTAACACTAATACTTTATTGTCAATAGCAAATTTGCATGTTTTTGATTTCTGGCCTGCTTCCTGTTTCATTTTGCATTGTGATACATTTAAATCCTGTGAAGTCAACTCCCCGCTACTATTTGATCACTACCAAAAATATGACATATAGTCCAAGTATGTGGTTTCTGACTTATTAATATCTCCTCAATCAATTTTAGCAGTTCTCTCACTTCATGCACCGAAACAAAATCAAATGGAATGAACTTCTTCGCTTCGTTTGCTGCATCTTAGGTGGCAAAAAGGAGAAATGGAATTCACTTATCCCAATCATTTGGATATTCTTGACTGTGAGCCCTCGACACGTTCTTTAGTGTCTGATGCCACATTTGTATCGTTCCCGTAGATTCATGCCGGTATACATAACTTCCTTGAATAATCGTGTTGTGAAGCTTGATCCTTGTTTTGATTACATCTACTGTGTATCCCGTAAAATAATTCTGTAACTCGTCCACAATGGTTTTACGTGGTGATATTGAAAAAAGGAATGGGCTGTGTAATTCTCGTGGGCACATCCATTATTGTTAACAATAACTGATTCCCTTTTTTTGTTTAAGGTAGGGGTTCTACGCAACGAATTCGGAGTCTTGTAAAAGACCCTCAAATGCAAACATTCGTATTATATGGACGGGTTTTATTGTTGCCTGTGGTTTTCCAATGACCTGACATGTATCACATGCCTGGAAAAAAAAATGAGTTATATCCCTGTGCAGTCGAGGTCAGTAAAAATGCTTTTGCATATTAGCGTGACTTTTTCTCACCACAAAATGAGCACCTACTCACCACAAAATGAGTAGTCTGTGCACTACTCGCAACACGTCCTTTCTATAAACCACCCCCCGACAATACGACTTGATGAACGTTGGTCCATTTCGAATCTGCCTGAATATGTGATGGTCTATACTTCTTCAGATAGTTGCATTTGAGGATTCATATAGATCCTTCTTCTGTGTGTTGTTTTGGGGACAATTGGTTTAGTATCTCATTTCTGCTGTAACACAGATATTTTCTCTGAACGAAAGATGTCTGCTTTGTCATAAATCTGCTCCTTGTTTGACTCAAATATTTGAGCATCATGGTCTCTGCTAATTTCACTTTGTGATGATGCTACCCCTTTAACACGGGTTTGTTACCCTTGGGTTTTTCAGAGTGTTTGTAAACTCAGAGAGTCCAAGAGGGGTTTCGGGCCAGTTTGATGATAGACAACAGACAACAGATAGACCCTCAGACAAAAGGCTTTCAAATTTGACAAACTAAGTACACTGTCTAATAAAAGGGTATTGGCCAGTTTTCTGGTTTGGTTTGATATTAGCAAACATTGTGCTGCAGTTGCTGGGCCACAAATAATCAGGTCCATGCTGCCTCTAGCTCTGCATCTCTGATGTAAGACTTTTTTTTTAATTTCCCTTTTTTGTGAAGGGGTGTTTCTGTGGATTTGTGCATGCATTTGGAACAGCATCATTTGGCGGGGTTAACCTGTTGTATTTTCAGAAAGGTTAAGTTGTTCTGAATTATGTTCTCTTTTGCTTGTGTTTCATTCGGCTTTGTTTAAAACCAGTTTCATTACTCCTGGAGTATCCAATGTACACCCGGTTAAAACAATTATCAAAGTTCGGATTCGATCTACTTTCTTGGATTTGTTTTGAGGGTTGTGGAATATCCATGACAACTTCAACTTTGTTGTCTATACTCTTTGATCTATCCTGTTTCAACTGTTGACATTTAGAGCTTCTTTCCCCACAGTCCAGAAAAAAAACTGCATGTGTATTCCGCAATAGTTAGATTGCCTGAGTTTCGAATCGCTTTTCAACCACCTTCAGCAGCACCCCTATCTGTGAATCGCCTATATAAGTAAGGACAAATTGTATTCTTGGAACTGAGAGTTTTTCCAGTACTACTACCATGACATCCCCATTCTTCACTGTAGACTCTAAAATCATTATCATCTTCGAGTAGCAGGACACCTCTGATTCCTATATCGCTAGCAGCAATTGCAAAGTTTAAGGATTTTAAAATAATTGGTTTAATTCAAACTGGTGCGGTGTTTCATACTGCTTTTACAATCTCAAGTAGTTCCTCGCATTGTTCTGTCAACCATTTTTTTGTGGTTTTTCTCAGTAAATCTGCTAATTGTGCCACGACGTCTCTGAAGATTTTACATTCTTCAATTAGAATCCGCTTAGTCCCAAAATTCCAAACGGCTCTTTCTTTAAGGATGGTTGCGGAAATTCTTCGATGATCTTCACCTTGGCATTTCCGGGTCACAATTCCATTACCGATGTTATGTGCCAAGAACGTCACCTCTGCTTTTGCGACTTTTGTTTACTTTCAGCTTATTACCAATTTTGTTTCTGATAATCGATCATAGATCTCTGAAGAAGGGCTAATGCCCGAAACGTCGATTCTCCTGTTCCCTAGATGCTGCCTGACCTGCTGCGCTTTTCCAGCAACACATTTCCATCATAGATCTCTGCAAACTTTACCATGTATTATTAATGAATGTGTACGTATACTCTGCTATCATTTGTGTTCGCCAAAGTGCTGTTTTTACTTCGATTATTAGTGATGCTTTTGATGGTTTGCCGTAACCCGTTTTTCTCCCTGCTTAGGCCATATTTATTATATTGCGTGATTTTTGATAACATGGTGTCCAACGGGAACACAACTACCGCGTGAAAACTACGTGAAGACAGTTGGGTTCAAAGACATTTCTTGAACAGTACAGAGGTTTTACAGGTTTTCATAACAGAGAGATTACGATCTAAAGTGGTTATATCAGACAACGTGGAATAAAAAAACATTGAACATTACAGTGCATTACAGGCCCTTCGGCCATTGATGTTGTGCCCAACTGTGAAACCAATCTGAAGCTCACCCAAATTAAACTACTCCAGTTTCATCCATATGTTTATCTAATGGCCATTTAAATGATCTTAAAGTTGGTGAGACTACTACTGTTGCAGACAGGGCATTCCACGTTCCTACTACTCACTGAGTAAAGAGGCGACCTCTGAATATGTCCTCTATCACTCTTCAGTTTAAAACTATGTGCCTCGTGATGGCCACCACGATCCGAGGATAAAGGCTCTCACTAAACCTCTGATTTTCTCGTATGTCTCAACTTAGTCACATATAAACCTTGTTGTTTTCTATCATGATAACACCCTCAAATCCCGCAACTTCTCTTCATCAGACCTTCCCTCCATACCAGGCAACTTCATCGTAAATTTCCTCTGAACCTTTTCTAAAGCCTTATAAAACCTTATTGTAATGTGGTGACCAGACATGCACGCAATACTCACAAGTGTGGCCGCACCAGAGTTTTGTAGAGCTGTAACATGACTTCGTGGCTCCAAAACTCAATTCGTCTATGAAGAAACGCCAACCTCCGCATGCCTTCTCAACAACCCTGTCAATCTGGGTGGCACATTTCGGTGATCTATGCACAAGGACACCATGATATCTCTGCTCATCTGCACTAATAAGAATCTTACTTTGGAGTTGCCGGTATTGGACTGGGGTGTACAAAGTTAAAAATCACACAACACCAGGTTATAGTCCAACAGGTTTCATTGGAAGCACACTAGCATTCGGAGCGACGCCCCTTCATCAGGTGATAGTGGAGGGCTCGATTGTAACACAGAATTTATAGCAAACATTTACAGTGTGATGTAAAACCCTGCACTATCACCTGATGAAGGATCGTCGCTCCGAAAGCTAGTGTGCATCCAATTAAACCTGTTGGTCTATAACCTGGTGTTGTGTGATTTTAAAGAATCTTACTATTAGCCTCGTACACGATTCTCCTTTTGCTCCTTCCAAATTAAATCACCACAGACTTAATCACATTAAAGTCCATTTGCTGTCTACCAGCCCACCTCTGCAGCGTATCGATGTCACGCTGTAACTTGCAATATCCTTCCGCACTACCCACAAACCCACCGAGCTTAATATCAACCGCAACTTTTCTCATCCATCCTTCCATACCCTGATCCAGAACATTTATTAAAACGACAAACAGCAGTAGCCCCAAAGCTACTGCGGTACACCACTGTAACTGATCTCCAGGATGAACACGTCCCTTCAATCACCATCCTCTGTCTTCGTTCAGCTAGACAACTTTCGATCCAAAATTCCAAATAATGATAACTCAAATCCTTCTGCATTTAGTGCTTAAGCCGACCACGAGGAACATTGTCATACACTTTATTGAAATCCATATACAACAGATCAACCGCTTTTTCGTCTAGTACTTGATAGGTCACCTTCTGAAAAAACTCAATAAGTTTTGTGAGGTACGACCTGCCCTTCAAAAAACCGTTTTGAATAGCCCTAATCAACCTACTCATTTCGAGATGATGATAAATCGTAATTCTGGTAACGTTTTCAAAAACTTTACCAGAAAACAAAGTCAGGCTCACTGGTCTATAATTAGCGTAGTTGTCTCTATTCCTCTTTTTGAACAAGGGGAACACTTGCTCTACTCCAGTCAACTGGCCAAATTGCTGGAGACACTGACGAGGTACAGATCAAAGCCAAAGGCTCTGCAATCTCATCGCTGGCTTCCCAGAGAATCCTAGGATAAATCCAATCCGGCCAATAGGAATTACTTGTTTTCACGCTTTCCAGAAATGCTAACACCTCCGCTTTGGGAGCCTCAACCCAGTATAATCTGTATCATATTATACTCCTCGACGGAAATGTGCTATTCTCGTGTGAATACTGACGTAAAATGTTCATTTGGCTTTTTTCATATCTCCTCTGACTCCACATACACCTTCCCACGACTGTCCTTGATTGGTCCGAATCTTACTCCAGTCATTCTTTTATACCTGATTTACCCTGACGTAACTTTAGGTTCTTCCTTGATCGGATGCGCCAAAAGAATCGGATGTCCCTTCCTCGTTCTTCTTCGCTCTCTGTTTACGTCCTTTCTGGCGAACTTATCGCCCCCAAGCGCCCTAACTGAGCCTTCACATCTCCTCACTCCATAAGCCGTCTTCTTCTTCTTGACGTGAGATTCTTTTTTTTTATTAAACCACGAAACCCTGGCTCGAGCACTTCCTGCGTGCCTGACAAGCACACTTGTCAATGATATGCAGTAAATGTTCCTTGAATAAACTCCACATTTGAATCGTGCCTATCCCCTGCAGTTTGCTTCCCCATTCCATTCTAAACCTTTCCTAATAGCATTGTAATTGTCTTTGCCACATTTCAGTTGACAGCAGCAGAAAGAGCGGGAGATTGGACAAGGAGCGTGTCGGGAAAGATAAGTCTCTGTTTTGAAACTTTAAAGCTCACCAGGAGCTTCAGAGGCCTTAAATTCAGTTGACAGCAGCAGGAACAGTGGGAGTTTCAACCGGGGGTCTGTCGGGAAAAGCGCTTCGCTGATTTAAAACTGCATAAGCTTACCTCGAGCGTCGGAGCCCTGTATGTCAGTTGCCAGCAGCAGAAATAGCGGGAGCTTGGAACAGGTGACTGTCGGGAATTTGAGTCACTAATTTATTCTTTAAAAGCTTACCTCTAGCGTCAGCAGCGGAATCACATCGGAGAGAAGAGATTTATGGGAAATGAGGGACGTTTATTGCCACTCAGCTATAAAAGTTAGTGTTTTCTAAACCTGGGATCCCACCCACGTAGGGCCTCCCACCCATCTACCTTCTTTCACCTTTACAGCAGGGACATATCACCGAAGCTATTCTTCTTTTTTGCTTTCTGGTAAGGTGACTAGCAGGACTGACAGTGCAGGGAGAGGAATGTACCTCCTGCATAATATTCGAGGCTAGGTATGCCATTAGTGTCCCATTCAAGTACATCTGGAGGAAGTGCACACAACTCTTGCTCATCCAAGACAACGTTAGGGAACTGTAGCGGAAGCTGCATGAACTTTAGATCATTCTGAAGGCAGGGTCTGTGATCGATAAGAGTTACAGGCTCTTCGGCATGAAGAAAGCTGGGTAAATGTTAGAAGAGGGAATAACAGTCAGTGCAGGGATCTCCTGTGGTCGTTCCTCTGGAAATCAAGTATGACGTTTTGGATAAATTTGGGTAGGCAATGACTTACCGGTGGCATGCACTGCGATGGATGTCTTTGGCACACAGTCTTTTTCTGTTGCACTGAAGGGAAGTGAGGAAAGAAGGAGTGTGTTAATCAATCGGGACTCAGTAGTGAAAAGTTCAGACAGAAGGTATGTTGGGAATCAAATAGACTCACGGTTGGTGTGTTGCCCCGCAGGTGCGATGTTCCGTGATACCTCGTATCTTCTCTTTGAGGTCCTGAAGGGAGTGGATGACAAGCTCCAAGTAGTGGTCCACATAGGTACCAACTACATAGGTAGAAAGAGGGACGGGGTGTAAGGCAGGATTTCAGGGACCTAGTGTGCAAGCTTAGAAAAGTATTGCAATCTCTGAATTTTATCCGTGCAATATAATGGTGAGGTGAAAAACAGGGAGAGATACCAGCTGAATACATGGCGGCAAAGGATGGTGCAGGGGGTCTGGATTTCAGGTTTATGGATGATTGGGGCTCATTCTGGGGAAGGTGCGACCTCTACAAACGGGACGGTCTTCGCTTGAACCAGAATGGTACGGAGATCATGGGTGTGAAATTTACTTTTGCTATTTGTGTGGGTTTCAGCTAGCTCAGCAGGATTGTGGGAACCAATGTTCTCGTTCCAGTAAACACGCGGATGAGAGTCGGCAGGACATGCACTGGTCTTCAGGGTCACAGGAGTGTGCTGGCAGACAGCAAGCTGGTTTGAAGTGTGTCAACTTCAACGCCAGTAGTATCTGGAAAAAGTTGGTGAACTTCCAGCATGTGGCTATTACTGAGACATGGATTGAGCAAGGTCAGGAATTCAAGGTGCAAGTTCCAGGTTTTGATCTTTCATCAATATCAGGGACAGTGGTAAAAGTGGGGTGGGGGGTGTGGCTTTGTTCTTCAAGGACGGTATAACGGTGACTGAAAGAACACTTGACAAGGACTCATCTGCTGACGTGTTATCGGTTGAGTTCACAAACAGGAGAGAAGCGGTCACACTGCTGGGAGTTTTCACAGGCATCCAAAAAGTTCCAGGGATGTGAAGGAGAGGATAGGCAAATGGATTCTGGGCCAGAGTGAACGGGACATTGTGGTCATTAAGGGGGAAATTACCTTCCCCAACTTTGACTGGGCTATTATAATGCCATAAGAAAGACTGAGGAGGCATAGAACGGGGCAGCAAAATGCAGGGGTTAGGGGCAATCGAAATGTGGAGCTGGTTTAAGGAACAGACACTTCATGTCTTTGATAAGTAAGTCCCCGTCAGGCAAGGCACAAGGGAACCAAGGTTTTCTAAAGAAATTTTATCTCTTCTTCAGCGGCAGAGGGAGGCTTATGTAACATTCAGGCGAGATGGTTCGGATAAGGCGATGACGAGTTACAGGTTATCTAGAAATTATTTAAAGAGAAAGTTCAGAAGAGCAAGGAGGGAACATGAGGAATCTTCAGCAGGTCGAATAAAGGAGATCCCGAAAGCTTTCTATAGATATGTAAAGAATAAAAGCATGACGATGATAGGAATAGGGCCTGTCAAAGACAGAAGTGGGAAGTTGCGCGTGGACACTGTGAAGATCAGAATGGGGCTAAACGAATATTTCTCATCTGCTTTCAGTCAGGAAAAGGAGAGTATTGTGTAGGAGAAACCTCAGTTATAAGCTATTCGACTTGAAAAGATTGAGGAGAAAGTGAGGTCTGCAGATGCTGGAGATCAGAGCTGAAAATGTTTTGCTGGAAAGGCGCAGCAGGTCAGGCAGCATCCAGGGAACAGGAGAATCGACGTTTCGGGCATAAGCCCTTCTTGAAAAGATTGAGGTTAATAAGGAGGAGGCGTTGTCATTTTTAGAAGGAGTGAAAGTAGACAAGTCATCTGGACTGAATGAAAATTTTCAAGGAATCCTATGGGTAGCTAGAAAGTATTTGGCCGACACTTTGGCCTTGATCTTTGATCTGTCATTGTCTACAGGTTTAGTATCAGAGGACTGGAGGATTGCAAATGCTGTGCCCTTGTCCAAGAAGGGCAGTGGAAATAACCCAGACAATTATAGACCAGTGAGCTTTATGTTTGTTGTAGGAAACGTTTTGGAAAGGATTATAAGGGATAGGAAAGATAATCATCCAGCAAGCAACAATTGTTTCGAAATAGTCAACATGGATTCGTCAAGGGCAGGTCGTGTCTCACAAAACTCATTGATAATTTTGAAAAGGTGATTGAGCATGCGGATGAGTGTAAGCCAGTTGACATGGTGTGCATGGACTTCAGCAAAGCCTTTAATAATATTCCACATGCAAGGCTTCTGGACAAAATGTGGAGGCATGGGATTGAATGTGATCGAGCAGTTTAAAGTAGAAACTGGCTTTCTGTAAGAAGGAAACGAGAGTTGGTTGAGGGAAAATATTCAGCCTGACACCTGGTTCCCAGTGCTGTGCAAAAAGGATCTCTTTCGGCAGCTCTTCTGTTTATAACTTTTATAAACGACTTGGACGCCAGTATAAGTGTGGCTGTTTTAGTATGTTTGTAGATAAAACTCAAGTTAGTGGAGTGCGGGAGAGTTTGGAAGATTGTTGCAGGTTGCAGGAAGACTTGGATAAACTGCAGAACTGAGCTGAAAAGTGACAAATGGAAATCAAATCAGAAAAATCTGAGGTGATTCACTTTGAGAAGAATAACAGAAAAACAGAATATTGGGTCAATGGAAATATTTTTTGGAGTGTGGATGTCCAGAGTGATCTTGGTGTCCATTTACATAGATCCCTGAACGTTGCCACTAAAGTTGACAGTGCACTTCAGAAGGTATTCGGTGTGTTAGGTTTTATTGCGAGGGGGATTGAATTCCGGAGTACTAATGTCATGTTGCAACTGCATAAAACGTTAGTGCGGCCTCACTTGGAATATTGGGTGCATTAGTAGTCACCCCTTTACAGGATGAAGTGGAAGCATTGGAAAAGGTAGAGCGGAATTGTACCAGGCTGTTGCCTGGTCTGAAATGAAGGTTTATGAGGAAAGACTGATGGACATGAGTCTGTTCTTATTGGAGAGATAAAGGCTAAGAGGCGATTCTATAGAGGCATGCAACGTAATTAGAGGATGAGATCGGGTGGACAATGACAGTCTTTTTTCTGAGGATGATTACATCTGCTTGTTCGAGGTGGCAGATATGGATGATAGATTTCACGCAGATGTCTGATGCAAGTGCTTCACTCAGAGCTGGTAACGGCGTGGAATTCCGTGCCTGCCACTATTGTTTACTCAAACACATTCCGGGCGTTTAAATAGTTCTTGGATAATCATATGGATGATGACGGGACAGGAGAAACTGGTGGGCTTACATTAGTTCTCAGGTCGGTGGAACATCGAGAGCAGAAAGGCCTGTTCTGCGCTGTATTGTTCTATGTTTTATAAATCCTGCCCTACAGTATATACCTATCCCTTTCCAACGGTAAAATAAACATAAGCGAATTGTGGTCACTATCACCAAAGTGCTCACCTACCTCCAAATCTAACACCTGGCCTGGTTCATTACTCAGTACCAAATCCAAAGTGGCCTCGCTCCTTGTATCCCATTCCACATACTGTGTCAGCAAACTCTCCTGTACGCACTGGACAAAAAAAAAAAACTGACCAATTTAAAGTACTTGAACTATCGTATTTCCAGTCTATATTTGGAAAGTTAAAGCTGCCCATAACAACTCTCGTGTTACTATCGCGCCTACCCATAATGTTTTTTGCTATCCTTCCCTTTACATCTCTGGAATTATTCGGAGGCTGTGAGAAAACTACCAATAGTGCGTCCTCTCCTTTCCTGTTTCCATTCTCAGCCTATATTACCTCAGTAGATGTGTTATCAAATGTCATTTCTGCCACTATAATACAGTCATTGAGTACAATGCCATACCTCCAACTTTTTTACCACCTTCCCTGTTCTTTCTGAAACATCTATATCCCGGAAGCTGTAACAACCATTGTTGGCCAAGGTCGAGCAATGTCACGGAAATGGCAACAACATCGAAATCTAAGATACCAACCATGCTGCAAGTTCACTCACGTTATTTTAAATGCTCATAGCATTGGAAATGACACACTTCAAACCACCTTTCAGCTTTCATTGCACTCTTGCGAATTTAAAACCATATTTATGACCGCAGTATTCTCACCCTCCTCGACACTGGTGTTGAATTTAGGTTCACAATCCCCTGTATACCTCTTTTAAACCTGAGGAAGAGCATTTGCACATTTTCAACGAAGTCATTTTTACCTTTCCGGTTAAGGTATTGGCCATAATGTTTGTTTTGGTCCTGCCTATGCCAGAATGAGCCCAACTGTGCTGATATCTGAATCCTTTCCTCCTTCGCCATCCCTGCAGACAGTCGTTCACTCCTCTCTCTCTGTTCCTCCCCTCGTTGGCACGAGGCACGGGAAACAAGCCAGACATAATAATTCTTTTGTTCTGGCTCTGAGCTTCCACCCTACCTCCCTGAATGTCGGTATTAAATCCCCATCACATTTCCTACCTATTGTGTTGGTGGCTATGTAATCATGCCTTGGGGCTAGTCCCCTTCCCAAATAAGGATCCTCAAAATACGATCTGAAGCATCACAAATCTCGGACCTGCGAGGCAACATACCAACCGTGTCGCTCTCTCGTTCCCACAGAACATGCTGTGTGCTCCCCTAACTAAGAAGCCCCTAATGACTAATGCTCTGCTCCTCATTCACTCCCATTCTGAGCAACAGGGACAGAATCTGTGCCAGAGACCAGTATCACATGGCTTACCCCTGGTTTGTCGTCATCCTCAAAAGTATCTAAAACGGTACACTTGTTGTTCTGAGAAATGGCCTGAATGATGCAGTATCGTTTGTGATTGTTGGGATAACTGCTTCTGTAGTTCAATATTTGATCCGTACGGGATGTTTCATGGTAAGGAACAAATAGCTCTGCCAAACATCCAACCCAACCTTTGGGTTGGGAATCAATCATCCCAATATTTACAAACGAAGCGGCATTAGAACGTTATTCCAACCAGCAACCACACACTGCAGCACAGAGGAACTACGCAGAGTAGACGAAAATCGCCTATACCATGTGTCCAAAACGGATGCTAACTCAATGAACGCAATTCGCATATTTCTCAGCAACAAACACAAACAAGCAGACAAAACACGTTCCAAAACCCTATTCACTCCCCCGTACATCAAATACATCTCAGAAATTACTGCAAGCCTACTCAGACATCTTGACATCATGGTAGCCCACAAACATGCCAAAAAAACTAAAACTGCAGCTAATGAGCTTGAAAGACCATGTGGAGACAACAAGCAAAATTAATATCATTTACAAAATGCCGTGCAAGGACTGTAACAAACACTACGTTGTACAAACTTGTCACCAGGATGCATAAACATCAACTAGGCACAAAACGACATGACCCTCTCTTACTGATATCCATACATACAGATAACGAAGGACACCACATCGACTGGGACAGCACATACAACTTCGGACAAGCCAAATAGAGACACTCAAAAGAATTCCGAGAAGCATGGCATTCCAACCAGAACTGTATTAACAAACACATTGACTTGGTCCCGATTTACAAACTCCTGAGAAAAAGAACAGGAAATGACATCAACGCAGGAAATGATATTACGACGGTAAATGACATGACCAACCCAAAGAAACCCAAACGTATAAATATAAAGCAGGAATCATCAGCAATGCTTCGTCCGGTGGCTCACTGAAAATGTTACGTAGTATGCTGACGAAACATCTGAAAATGAACCGTCCAGCTCAGAGAATAAACCTACGTCCAGAACCTCAAACTGAGCTACAAATTTCTCAAATCACGCTAACAACTATGGGCGCGATATGTTAAACTGGCCCGAAAGCGGGAAACGAGCGCCACCAGCGAAGATCTGTACTTCCTGCACGAATACCTAAGAAAACACGTGCTTCCTAAATACCTTAAATGCAAATCTCCCCTTAACAACCCACTAGCTAAAGGATTAACAGAAAAAAAACCGGCCGAAGAATGCTTAGCGAAATTCTTAATGATGCCCACAACAGACTCCATAAATACAAATGTGAAATTTTGCACAAATCACTACTCACTCATGCAACAGACCATGAATGGGCAGATACAGTACAACAAGCTATAGATATTAGACAGCGACAAACGGAGAAAGTTAAAAAAAAAACTAGACCTGCGAAAAAACCTAGCAAACTTACATAAAGTAACAACACTGACAACGCAGAAGCATTAAAAAGAAACCCTTACCTGTCCGACCCTTAATGGACACTTAAAAAGCCGTCTGAGGAAGAGGTTTAAATTTCATATTCCCGAATGCGGACAAGAAAGGTTTCTTCACAGCATTAGAACCAACACTGAAAGACAATTAACTCACAGAAAAAACATCCAGCTAACTTCCAGATCGTTAGACGCACCAGCGTAAACCAAAGTAAGGAAGAAAACACACTGACTACACGTGAAGGAAAAGCACCAGAAAGACGAAAAAACGATGAAAAAAGCATTGTTGTCGAACCTGCAGACTAAGGACGCTTGAGAGTCATTTTAAACCAAACAGACTACATTGAAGAAGCAAAAACACTACTTTCAGATATCAAATTGACTAACAAGTGGCTATGGACCCGCCTCCACAACTAGTGAACCGAATCACAGCCCTTAACAAAAAACTTCAAGAAAGCTGTAGAAATAAATAAGATCGATTTCCAAAAAAAAAGAAAACAAACGGATCCAACACACCACGCTTCGACGGATTACCCAAACTTCCCAAACCAGTAGCTCCCCCTTATACCCATTGTCTCGCTACCTGGAAAAGATTGGCCAAGGAGCCACATCAGAGTCTAAAACACTCAGTGGAAGCCTCACGCCACTCCATCCACTCCCCCCAAGAATTTCTGAAGACCACCAAAACGTGAAGAGAGAAGAGGATGTAACAGCCCTGTTCACACCAATCAAAATAAACCTGGCCAAGGAAATACTGACGACACTATGAGAAGACCGAAAGACACATCCACCAAACAACACCAACTTCATCAGCAAGGACAGTGTCGTCAAGATTGTGGACCTATGCCTTACCATTCACTTCACCTTCAACAACAAAACCTACAGATAAATCAATGGAACCACAATGTAATCACCGATATCAGGGTTGTTAGCAAAGACAGTAATGCTGAGACTCGAAAATAAAGCTCTGCCAACCATGCAACACAAACTTTGGATCTGATTCGTGGATGAAACCTTTGATATTACGAAACAAATCAAGTTAGAGGAAACCTTCAAGACCAGTAATAATACCCTTACTGACATAAAACTCACGAAAGAGGAGGGAAGCAACAACAAACTGTCATTCCTAGATGTCACAGTAGAGTGAACATCCAATGATGACATCACACCAGCGCCTGCATTAAAACAACACATATTGACCAAATATTGAACTACAGAACCATTCATCCCAACATCCACAATCGAAGCTGCGTCAGAACATTATTCCAACGACCAAACACACACTTCAGCACAGAGAAGCAATGCAGAACAAAGGAAAAACAAAGAGAATGTATTCAAAGAGACTGGCTACACATGACCACAGTTCACAGAGTTCTCGGCGACAAACTCAAACAAGCAGACAAAACACGTCCAGAAACCGGAGTCACTCTCCCCTACATCAAATAAATCTTGGATATGATTGTCAGACTACTCAGACCCATTGGCATCATGATAGTACACAAACCCTCCAACACACGAAGACAGCAGATAATGAGCTTGAAAGTCCGTGTGCAGATAACAAGCAAAACTAATGTCATTTACAAAATGCCGTGCAAGGACTGTAACAAATATTACATTGAGCAAATAGGCAGACGACTAGCCACCAGAATATATGAACATCAACTGGCCACAAACCGACATGACTTGTTCTCACTAACATCCATACATACAGATAAGGAAGGACACCATTTCCACTCGGGAAATAAAAGCATCCATCTTAGGGCAAGCTCAACAAAGACACGCTAAAGAATTCCTAGAAGCATGGCATTCCAACCGGAAATCTATCAACATTAACTTGGACCTTACTTACCACCCCCGAGAAAACGAACAGGAAATGACATCACCTCAGGCCCAAAGAAACTTAAACATATAAATAGAAAGCAGGAATCAAAGCAATGGTTCGTCCGGAGGTTTACTGAGTAGTTTACCTTGTATAGAACATAGAACATAGAAGAATACAGCGCAGTACAGGCCCTTCGGCCCTCGATGTTGCGCCGATCCAAGCCCACCTAACCTACACTAGCCCACTATCCTCCATATGCCTATCCAATGCCTGCTTAAATGCCCATAATGAGGGAGAGTCCACCACTGCTACTGGCAGGGCATTCCATGAACTCAAGACTCGCTGAGTAAAGAACCTACCCCTAACATCTGTCCTATACCTACCCCCCTCCCCCTTAATTTAAAGCTATGCCCCCTTGTAATAGCTGACTCCATACGTGGAAAAAGATTCTCACTGTCGACCCTATCTAAACCCCTAATCATCTTATACACCTCTATCAAGTCACCCCTAAACCTTCTTTTCTCCAATGAAAACAACCCCAAGTGCCTCAGCCTTTCAGTGATGAAATTTCTGAAAATGAACCTTCCAGCTCAGTGAGCAAACCTACATTCAGAACTTCAGTCTTAGCTGCAAATCTTCTCAAAGCTCGCTAACACATATGGACACAATACACTAAAAATGGACCGAAAATGGGAAATGAATTCCATCCGACAGAGTGCCACCCACGAACAGCTGTACTTCCTGCACGAATGCCTAAGAAAGCAGGTACTACCTAAATGTCTTCATTACAAACTTCCCCTTAACAGCCAACTAGCTAAAAGACTAGCAGAGCAAAACGGTCGCTGAATGCTGAGCGAATTTTTTAATGATGCCCACAACAGACTCCGTAAATACAAATGGGATATTTTGCACCAAAAATCTTTGCTCACTCATACGCCAGACCATATGTATTAGGCAGCGACAAACACAGCGAAAATAAAAAAAAAAAACTTCCAAAAAATCCTAGGCAAACTTATACAGAGTAACAACACTGAAAACACAGAATCATTGATTAAAAAAAAACGTATCGGTCCAACCATTAACAGTCACTGAAAAAGACATCTTAGTAAGAGGATTAAATTACAGCTTCCAGGATGCGAGCAAGAAAGATTTCTTCATATCATTAGAAACAACACTGAAAGACAAACATCTCATTGAAGAAACTTAGCAAACTATCAGACAGTTAGTTGCACTAACGGTAAGCAGAAAAAACGGAAGGAAACAGAGTCAGTACACCAGAAGGGAAATCACTCGAAAGACCAAAAGAAAGTTAAAAGCATGGCTATCCTAACTGCAGAAAAAAGACGCTTGACAGTCATTTTAAACCAGAGACGACATTGAGAAGTGAACGCAATACTTGCAGATGTCACCGACAAGTGGTGATAGACCCGACCCTTCAACTTGAGAACCTTTATCTATCGACAAACACATTGACTTCGACCCGATTTACCACTCCCAAAGAAAACGAACAGGAAATGACATCATCATGGAAAATGACATCACCACAGGAAATGATATCAATAACGCAAATTAACCCAAACTGATAAAGAAAAGTCAAGCATCATCAGCAATGCTTCATCTTGAGGCTGGCTGAAGATGATACCGTGTATGTTGACGAAACGTCTGAAAATGAACGTTCCAGCGCAGCGAACAAACCTACATCCAGAACCTCATAATAAGCTTCAAATCTTCTCAAAACTCGCCAAAGGAGAAGTTGCTTATTCACACAGAGGAAACAAGTGGAAGAGAGACAGAAAGGCATTAATTGTAATCTCCGTTGTGAGTCATATTGTAAAGTTTTTGCAGGAGAATCACTTCTCTTCATCAAATCCGGAAGGGAGTTCCTGTTTGTAAGCTTTTGGCGTAATGATAGCACGTCTGAATTCAGATCAGGAGATTTCATATTTTAATTTTGTCAGGTACACGGTTCTTAACGAAAGCTCATCTTCGTTACTTTTAGATTGTAATGTTTCCCGGATGCGGTGTGCTTGTTGTTTGGAGAAATGTTCAGCTCCCCCAGTTTGAGAAGTGAAACATAACCTGATTATCCTGAGGTATAAACAGATAGCCACCGACCACTGTGCAGCTGATTTATCGAGTTGGTGACACCTCGGTGTTAACAACATTGTGCTGATATTTTACACCTGAATCTATAGACACCCAGTTTTATTCTTCAATCTATCAGGACAGTCCAGTAGAGGAACACTTTGGGGCCAGTGACCATAATTCTATTCGTTTTAAAATAGTAATGTTCAAGGACAGGCCGGATCAAAAAGTTAAAGTTCTAAATTAGAGACAGGCCAATTTTGAAGGCATTAGGCAAGAACTTTCAAAAGTTGATTTGCGAGGGAATTTTACAGGTAAAGGGATGGCTGGAAAATGGAAAGCCTTTACAATGGAAAGCCCACTGGCAGGAACAGGTGGGGGAGAGAAGCGTCAATGTGCTCTTCCGCTCCCTGTGAAGCAGAGGCTTGTGCAGGGGTTGGGGGACTGATGGGAGTGAGAGGGTGGGGAAATGTGGAAGGGTGAGCAAAAGGGAGATTGTGGCAAACACTAGAACTAAAATTCCGTTCAGTAAATCGTCCAAATTACTCCCTCTGGGACAGAGAGAGACAGATGCAGAGCCTCTCCGAAAGAGAGAATCTCTTCCTGTAATGGAGAACTGTGTCTGTGTCCTTCTCGTTACCGCAGGGTGGGTGCTGCTGTGCTGCTGTCTGAGTCAGCATAGAGTGTTACTGCAGGGTTTCCTGTTACACAGACATACAACAGATGATCTGTAAAAACTTCCTCACTTTATTCCTAGCTTAGAGAATACATTTTCCCACTCACATCATCCCAGAATGGCAGGGAACAGTTCAAAGTGTATCAGGCCATAACCTTGACGCCTGTTCGGGGGAAAAGGGACAACTTGGCCCGTGTTCAATAACAACATTTGAGAGATTGGGTAATTCACTGATAACAGCAAACAGCTGAGGCAGTTTGTCTTGCTTCTTAAAACACACGAGTAAATTTTATAGAGCAGCAGATAGTTCATCCGGTGTCAGCGAAATGATGAACAGCAGAGTACATTTCACAGAGTATGGACTGACCTCTGGGATTTTGTGCCACTGTAACACTCTGCTCACGTGATTTGAACACATATAAAGAATTTCTCAGTGACAAGATTTGCTGTGTGTAATTCTGTGAAGAATTGAATCCGATGGAATGGGAAGTCCCATGGCAGCTGAGATGTAGCATCGTCTGAGAGGGCATTGTTTTCCATACTCGAGGAGAGTGCACAGTGCTAGTTCCAGAAGGTAGTATTCGGACCATGTCTATTCTGGATAGATATAAATGACCTTTTGTCAATAGCAGACAATTTCAAACTCCAAAATGAGTCAACAAAGCATACATGAGCGAAACATCACCGAAACCTCGGAAATTGGTACTTGCCAAAAACATCTATTCTGCTCATCATCGTTTGCTATCATCTTACTGAAACGGAGGCGAGAACAACCAGTAGCCTATGTTAACAAAAGCTGCTCTACCTTAGACTTGGTCTCAATATTGGCACTCACACGCCTCTATATGTCTCTTGCAATATTGCTGCAGTGTGGTACGGTGGATTACTAGTGCGTACTGCTGCCAATCAGTGCCAAAGACCCCGGTTTGATTACAGCTTAGATAGACTGTTGGTAAGGGCAGTATTCAGGGACAAATGCAGAATAATTGGATAGAAGAGTGGCTCTTGGAGCATTAACCTTCGGGTGGTCTTTTTGGACTTGTTGCAGAAAATTACTTGTTTCCGCACTGTCAGCATTCCATGATCCCTTATTGTATTACTTTAGCACACGTTAAGAGAGAGACGGAAAGTGATGATAAACAGTCACTTCCCCGTCAGGGATTCGCACCAAACGATTCAATAGTGGCTAAAAGAGTCCCCACCTTATATAAACTGGAAATGAAATTGTACAGCATGACAGCGAGTTTTCATGAGTTGAATTGGACCCAGCATCCTTTCTCAAGAGGGATTTGCTGAGATATGGAGACAAGATAAAAGATAGGGAGGGCATTTACTGGAGTATAAAGACGTTAGGAAGGTAAGGGCAGTGTTTACTTGAATACGAAAACATTGTAAAGCAATCCAATCGGGTTTACTGGGAGATAAAGCCTTTATATAATACAAGGTATGTTTAATGGAATTGTGGAAAAAAACGAATAGATCACGTGGATTGAAAACAGGAAAGACTGAATTGTGTCCTCATGGAGGTTTACCAGATGGTGCGTATTTGGTGAGAGTGAATAGGAGGCAAATTACCTCAATTAAATGCGTCGATATCTAGTGTTTAGAGCTTCAGGAACAGCAGTCAATGATAAAGGAAGGTTTGGAGCACGGAGTTTGTTTTCATTCTGACAGTTATTGAATTCGGGATTTTTTTTTCCAGAGAAAACATCGTTCCAGTCGCTGATTTGAACAACTGTCTGCAGACACACAAGGAGTGTATTTAATACGGACAGGTAGTCTGGGCTGCCGGGATGGGTAGGCGTAAGGGGTGTTCTCTTGAATTGCATAGCATTAATTGGAAAGAAATTGCAGAACACTTACAACTGAAAATGACGATGTATAAAAAGAGTTGGTGGTTTTGTAAGGTGTAGTAGCTTGTTCCACGTGAATTATTATAAATTGTAAAAAAAATCAGAGATGTTTGATTTAGCTCTGTGTTGAAGGGAAACCTGTTAGCTCAGTCTGCTGCATTTCTTGATCATGATACAAAGTCACACCAACAGAGTGGGATTAATTCTCGCACCGTCTTAGGTTTCCAGAAGCATCCCAATTTCCCCACTCACCTTTCCAAAAGACTATGGTGACACTAACATCTCATTAAAGGGAAGTTATACTACACTGAGTAGGAATTGATCTGTCGAAGTGATACACTATTATTATTGTCACCTGTTGCCTAAACACTTCACTGCAGTCATCACTGATCTCCGCCCAAGAAATCATTTGAAAAGACTCGAAAATTACTCCTGCTTAAAGCCTCTGCTCTTCACTGCAGTACTTTAAAGAAACTTTATCATTTCGATATCAGTTTTTCCAAGAACTTTTAAACAGTCCAAAAAATAAATCCAATTCCTTTCGCATTGGTTTAATAACCTGTGCGAGTTTGCAGCAAATGCAACACTATGAAAGGAGATAAAGAGCCTTTCCTACAATTTAACCCAGCTCAGCATCATTGATATGACAAAATGTATCGCGCTCAAGCATCACCTCTGTTTCTCAATCCACAGATGGATATTCACCTGGACAATATTGTAGCTGTTCTTTCATAATTGAGGTGTTTCCCAAGGGCAGAGCACTCATCAAAATCATAATCTGGACTTCTCGAATAAATGTTGCTTTATTCAACATTGTTTTGCATCTGTTTTATATGTGTGTAGTGTGTCTGGGAAAACAGATCAATGGGGATGCATTGTGGTGATTTGAATATTGCTCCTGTAAAATGAGGGAGGTAAATGTCACTACTAATATCTCTGCTGTCTGCATCTGCAGGAAGTGTAGACAACTCCAACTAATCGGAAAGAGGGTTAGGGAACTGGAGCTGGAGTTCGGATCATTCGGGAGTCTGAGGGCGCAATTGAGAGTAGTTACAGGGAGACAGTAACACGTTAGGTACAGGGGAAAGGTAGATGGGTTACAGACGTCGGAGGAAAGGGGGACCGAGAGGCAGTACAGGGATCCAATGTGATTGTCTCCTTCAATAACAATACAACATTTTTTGGATACTGTTGGGGGAGATGATTTAGCAGTGGTACGCCACGGGGTGCAGGTGTCTGGAACAGAGATTGTCGCTGTTGCTCAGACTCGAAGGGGAGAGAGGAGTAGTGGAGCGTTCGTCATTGGGGACTCTATAGCTGGGGGGACAGATATGAGATTCTGTGGGAATGAGACAGACTCGTGTTGGTGTGTTGCCTCCCAGGGTGCCAGCATTCCTGATGTCTTGGATCGTTTTCGGGATAGGGGAGCTGCCCCAAGTTTTGGTCCACATACGTACCTCTGACATAGGTAATAAAAAACGGAGGCAAAAATTCCGGGAGCTAAGGTGGAAACTTAGAGCCACAACACACAAAGTTGTTATCTCTGATTTCTTGCCCATGCTATGTGCTAGTGAAGCGAGGAATAGGGAGAGAGGAGTTGAACAGGTTGCTCCAGTGATTTTGCAGGAGGGAGGGATTCTGGTACTTGCATAATTGGTGGTCATTCTAGGGTAGATGGGACCTCAACACAAAGGATGGTCTTCACCTGAACCCTAGCAGACCCAATATTCTGGGAGGGGAAGGGTGAATTTGCTAATGCCCTTCGGGAGGTTTTAGATGAATTCAGAGGGAACATGTAGCGTCAGTTTACAGGAGGTTGTGATTAGTGCGGTCAGAAATGAGGTTTCAAGGTCGCAAGAGTGCACCAGCAAGCAGCAAGGTGGTTTGAAGTGTGTCTACACCAATGCCAGGAGCATCCAGAATATGGTGGATGAACTTCTACGACGTTCTATGTTCTATGTTCTATGTTCTATATAACTTGTTGCATGGGTTGGTACCTGGCATTTCGATGTTGTGGCCATTTTGGAGATTTGGATAGAGCAGGCACAGGAATGGTTATTGTAGGTTCCAGGATTTAGAGATTTCAGTAAGAACAGGGAAGATGGTAATAGTAGAAGAGATGTGGCATTGTTAGTCAAGCACAGTATTACGGTGGCAGAAAAGCGTTTGCTGAGGACTCGTCTACTGAGCCGATATTGTCTGAGATCAGAATCAGGAAAGGAGAGGTCACTTGATGGTGAGTTTTCGATGGGACACCAAAAAGATCCGAAGATGTCGAAGAAAGGATTTCAAAGACGATTCTGGAGAGGAGCGAAAATAACAGGGCAGTTGTTCTGCAGAACTTAAACTTTCCTAATATTGGTTGGAAACGCTATAGTTCGAGTAACTTAGACGGGTCAGTTTTTGCCCAATGTGTGCAGGGGGTTACGTGACACAGTTTGAACATAGGCCAAAAGAAGCGATGTCAAATTGGTTTTGGTACTTTGTAATGAACCCGGCCTGGTGTTCGATTTGGAGGTAAGTGAGCTCTTTGATGATCGTGAACACAATTCGTTTATATTTAGTTTAGTGATGGATAAGGATAGGTATATACCGCATCGCAAGTGTTATAGCTGGAGGAAAGGCATTTACAATGCGATCTGGCAAAATATAGGATGCAGAGTTTGGGGAATGAAACTGCAGGGGTTGGTCACAATTCAGCTTTAGAGCTTGTTCAAGGAAGAGCTACGACCTGTCCTTGATAATTATGTATGCAACAGGCAGTGAGGTAGTGGTCGAGAAAGTGAGCTTTGATTTACCAAAGAAGTTGAATCTCTCGTCGAGAGGAAGAACGAGTCTTCTGTAAGGATGAGACTTGAAGGCACTATAAGGCTGCTTGAGAGTTAAAAGTTGGCAAGATTGCGCCTAAAGAGATAGTTAAGGAGAGCCAGGAGGGGACGTGAGAAGTCTTGCCGAGTAGAATCAATGAAAAACCTAAAGCTTTCGATTGATATGTCATGAATAAAAGAGTGACGAAGCTAAGATGAGGGCCAGTTTTGGACAGCAGTAGGAATTTGTACGTCGAGTCCGAGGATAGGGGAGGCGTTGAAGGAAAATGTTCCTTCAGTGTTACACATGACAAAGACAATGTTGTCGATAAGAATATTGAGATAAAACCTATTCGAGTAGATGGAATTGAGGCTCATTTGTTGGAAGTGCTACTGAACGTTTCCACACTGGTTGATAGTTTTGTTTCAAAGAGGCACGCTGTGTGAGATTTTATTGGTGGAGTGATTGAGTTTCGGAGGCAAGAGTTCAAGTTGCAGTTCTAGAAGTATTCTAGTTTGGCCGCACTTGGAGTATTGCATACAGTTCTGGTCTCCGTGTTATCGGAACGATGTGGATGGATTGGAAAGGATGAAGAGGAGATTTACTAGGATGTTGCCTGGTATAGTACAAAGGACTAATGAGGAAATGCTGAGGGATTTGAGACTGTTCTTGCTCGGAGAAGAACTTTGAGAGGTGACTTAATAGCGACGTAAAAGATGATCAGAAGTTTCGGTAAGGTGGAGATTGAAGGCCTTTTTTCTTTAGATGAATTAGATCTAGCGGAAGCGGACATAGCTGTAAATTCAGTGGTGATAGATATAGGTCAGACGTCAGTGGTAGGTTCTTTACTCAGAGAGTGGCAAGGGTGTGGAACGCCTTGCCTTTAACAGTCGTAAACGCAGCAACGTTTAGGGCATTTAAATCATCTTTGGATAAACCCATGGATTGTACTGGAATAACGTAGTTAAGACGGACTTCAGATTTGAATCACAAGTCGGCACAACATCAGGTGCCAAAGGGCCTATGTTGCGCTGCAATGTTCTACGTTTTAACTGTTCCTTAGCCTGATGTTCTATAATCTCTGGTCTTTGTCAGTAAAAACTGCAACAGGTCAAGATCGAAATCAAAACTGCAGCACTTCACGCATTTCTTAACTGTCATATAGGTGCATCCCACTAACCAACTGAGCCATTCGAGCCACGGGTAATCAGCCTGTCTGGAGTCCTGTTTTTACCACTCGGCCCTTCAATCCAATTACACAATTTTTGCTGTGACTCTGAAATGAACTCTAACGGAAAGGAGGTTATCCTAACAATTGGCCATCGATTATGCAGAATCAGGTTCAGGAAAAGGACATAGAAAAATATTTTGAAAAAAATACATTTTTGAAAATGAGCTTAGTGTGGCTTCCTTTGTTGATTACAGACAATATTACACCTCTGCTGTCAAGGGCCTTATCATTCCATCGGCTTCAATTGGCCACAGAATTCGATTCACTGACACTTCACCAACTTCCTTCCGAAAGCTCATCCAGACAACATGACCCACACGATACCCATCGTCAACAATCTTCACCATTATTACATACAAGTGATCAGTGCAATTTGTTAATGAATATTGAAGACATACGAATGCTATGCAAGATAAATTGATTTTGAGCTTAAATTGCAAAGTAGCAAGAATCCAGAGTAAGATTCAGAATGGCAGAAAATCATGTTCTTTACAGTGGCTGGAACTCCAGACGAGCAAATCGGAAATTTCTCCTTGATCCCCCAATATACACGCGATCATTTGTTCCAAGTGTCCAATTGGGAACATGTGTGAATGAGCGTGAAGCCTCACAGAACGGCTGTGAGAATCCTTCACTGTCTGATTTAAAGCTGCAACACCAACTGTCTCTTCCAGTTGTTCGACCGACGAGGCAACGGTGAGGACCTTAATTTTCCGTGGTGTAGATTCACTTTGTCCTCATTTTGTTCTTGTTTAAAACCCTCTGACAGAAACAGCCCAGACAGAGAGGAGAAAGAGGAGGCCATTCACCCAACTGGCCCTGCCATTCGATATCGTCATGGCTGACCAAACAACTCAATTTTTATTTCCAACAAATACACATCATCCTGTTCCCAACTTGGTAGCAGACATTTATCGAGCTCTACATTTCATAGATATCGAAAATATGCATCTATGGGAGGGCAACGTTGTGGTTCGAGAGAGTTGGTTTTCTGCACAAATCTTGCAGGTGAGCAAGCGATGTTAGTCTCATCACGTTTCAAACCATGAGCGAAAACCCGATTCTGGTGGGACTGGAACCTACTGCCTTTGAACATCAAACTTAACAATGATGCAAAAATCCAAACCGCTTTCCCTTGAGCCACAGAGCAACACCAGCCACCGTTTTACAACACACAAAGTCGCCCTGGACACATTGTGTTCCGGACTCCCACCCAATACCTGTTTGCTCTCGCCCAACTTTCCAATACCTGGTCTTATCCACGTGTGCGCTGACTCTTCAAGTGCTCGACTACATACCGCTGAAATATTCTGTTGACTGAGTATTTCCACCTTCAGTTAGTGAATTCCATGTAAACAGCAAACTCTGGTGAAAGCATTCTTGTTAAATCTTTTCTAATCCTCTTCTCTCTTGCTTTTAATCTGTATCCCTTCTTATTATACCTTCCGATAACACACTTATTCCTATCACAGATATCTACCCTCTTCACAATATGTGCCGGTTACTCGGTTCCTCAGTCTTCTCTGCACTCAGATAAACAGCGCCAACCTAGCTCTTCTATCTTCTCATTCGGAATGGTCTAACCTAGGCAACATACACAGGGATTATGCCCGATACGTCGATTCTCCTGTCCCTGGATGCTGCCTGACCTGCTGCGCTTTTACAGCAACACATTTTCAGCTCTGATCTCCAGCATCTGCAGACCTCACTTTCTCCCCAACATACACAGTTTCCTCTGAACATCTTCTCCTGAAAGCAGACGATTCCTGCAGAATGGAACAAAGTTCTCTGAAGAAAAGCAGAAGTGCCTGAACAAAATCAGATGGTCTTGTACATCTGTGCAGAGAAAGGAGCGATATCGTTTCGAGTTCAGCAATCCATCTTCGCAACTGATGGGATGTGCGGGTGGATCAGGAAGGTGAAGGAAGGCGTCAGTTTCTGAAATGATAAAACTCGATTTTGGGTACTGAAGCCTGAATGGTCGCTTACTAGAAAATGAGGTGCTGCTCTTCCAGCTGCACATTCCGGGCGACCTGCAGCAGCCTGGAGAATGAGATGATGGTATGCGAACATAGTGGGTTGCTCAAGTGTCTGGAAACTGGAAGCTTCGGGGCATTTTTTTCCAGACAGATCATAGGTGTTCATAAATTTATTTTCCATCTGTTTACCTCTCCCCAGTGTAGAGAGATCACATTGTCATCCGGAAATAAAGCGTAGGTGGAGGGAAGTGCAGATAAATCACTGGAAGATCGGTCTGGAACCTTGGACAGTTACGAAAAATATTGTAAACTGGCAGGTATTATGTCTTATGTGATTTCACGGATTGGTGCTGTGTAGGGAAGTGCTGGGATTCAAAGAATTATTCGAACAGGGTGTCCGGAGAGAAAGCTTCCTGCATTGTGCGGTCAAAAGGTGTTATTCATTGAGATTGGATATTGGATATTGGAAAGTGGGGTAGAATGAATATCCTCCTCAGGTTCCTGCTTCCAGTAAACATTTCAATCCGAAACAAATCTACGAAATGCTTTTCATTCCAACATGGGCACAAGGTGCAGCTTGCAAATATCACCGGCACTGACACTCTGTCCCCAGGAGGTGCAGTCCGTCCCCATTCTTATTCAGACAGTATTGTCCTTCCTGTGACATGTCACATCAATAACGTAAGGAAGGCATTAATAACCCGAACTTAGGAACGAAATGTCCAATTTCCAAATCTTAAACATATCTCGTTTATTCATTCAGCTGCAGGAAGAATATTGCGTGCACTTTTGCAATTCACATTTTGGAGGGATTTTTAAAAAATGCAAACAAAAGACAAAAGCTCATAGAGTCAAAGATGATAGAATCCCTACAGTGCAGACAATGCCCGTTTGGCCCATTGAATCTGTACCGCACCACCTGAGCAACAAAATCCCCTACCCTTTCTTTCCAAAACCGCATTGAGTATTCACCGACGAAAATAGAAATTAGTAGGACAGCTCTGCAGTCTGACAGCGTCAGTGGGGAGAAAGCAGTGTCAAAGCTTCAGTACAGAGCTGTCCAGAGAAGACTCACTCAACCCCAAACATTAACTCCGAATCTTCTTGTACTGTAATTCTTAATTTTGTCTCTGATTTACAGCACTTAAATTTATTTTGGGGTTTATTTAGCATTAATCTAACATGCATGCGCTTAGACTGGGTGACGAAGCTGGAGTAGCTGGAAGGAACCCGCGCGCGAGACCGTGCAACCTACACACAGTTAGTCTCTCAAGGCTGAATTCGAATCCCGGTTCCTGGCACTGAAATACAACAGTGTTAACCACAGAGATGCCCCAAAAGGCAAACGGTTTCCCCGATGGGGAAATAAACCTCTGACTCGCGCGGGGACAGGCAGAGGTACGGCCCAGGATTTTATGCAGAAAGATTTCCCTCAGCCTCTGTGTTGGTACTGAACAATAACAACCGCAAAAGTATCCTAACTTCTCATTTAAGTCACTTACCCGAGAGTTCTGTATAATTTGGCATCACAAATTCACATCTGAACAGTCCTTAAATTTAGGGGGGCTTCTGACCCTTGATGTTAGTTCCAGATCCCAAACACACCATAGCTGAAAACGTTACTCAAACCTTACTGCCTCTTAACTCAAATCTATGCTCCCAGGTGATTGATATATTCACCAACAAGAAACGTTTCTTTCAGTCTACCTCATTATTTTGTACATCTCAATCTTGTATCCTTTCAATCCCCTCTGCGCAAAGAAAACAATCCCAGCCTGCCTAAACGCTCTTCGTAACTGAAGCTCTTCAATTATAAATTATCCTGATAAATCTCTTCTGCACGGTTCCCAGTGCTATCACATTCCTGATGTGATGTGAATTGTAGAACTGCTCACAATACTCTAGCCAGAGGCGAACGAACAAATGATATACAAAAACGCAGAAAGCCACAGAAAACTTTCCAGTAAAATTGACTTTGCTCAATACTGCCCTATGTCCTTTTAATAAAATCATATAATCCCTACAGTGTGGACATAGAATGCGTGGCCCAGCAGGTCCACACCGATCCTCCGAAGAGTAAACCACCGTACGCAATCCCCTTCACTATTATCCGAAAATTACCTATAATTAATGCACCAAAGGTATAAAAAAGCCGAAAACGATTGGTGCTTTAACATGGCCATTTCAGCTAACCTGTTAAAAATCACACAACACCAGGTTATAGTCCAACTGCCTTAATTGGAAGCACTAGATTTCGGAGCGCCGCTCCTACAACCACCTGGTGTTGTGTGATTTTTAACTTTGTACACTCCACTCCAACACCTGCATCTCCACATCAGCACCAAACCTGCACATCTTTGGATTTTCCTGAACCTAATGCCCAAGAATCTCTGGTCCAGTCAGTGAAAATCGCTACATGAGCTATGATCTCACAAACGTGGCATCGACATGCATTGGCTGGTTTGAATGACAGATGGTGACATTGAGGAACGTTCACCAAGCAACAGTGTGTGCAGCAGCACAGACTGAACGGTATCAATGTCAAAGTGAATGTTCGCTTGTGCAGTGCCTCAGGGAATTGTGAAAAATTATGTCAAGGAAAGTTAAAGATTGTGGGAGCAAGAACAAAAATCCAACAATGGTGGGGTTTTCGAATCCTGATGTATGACGCACAGAAACTGTAACGTTTGAAGGAACAAAATCATCACCTTATATAATATTTCCATTTGAAAATAATTACTGTCTTATGCGTTTGGTTAACACGTGTCACAGGGAGAAAAATGGGGAAAAAACATTACTCGCTGTGACTTGGATTATAAAAGTGTTGCTGGAGACGCAAGCCAAAATACTAACCATTGATTACTGAACACGATCATGGTGTCACGCAAACCTACATGCTTTAAAAACATGAATTATTACAGTTGCAGATGATATGTCAGAAACAGCGTCAGGAACAATTGAGGAACACTTTACAAAACTGTACTGAGATGTGGGGACACAAAAGGGTGTGAATCTTAAACTTCGATTTAATTTAATTTAATAGTGATTTAATGCACGTAATATACAATCGATTATGTCGTAATAAAGTTGTTTGATAGAGTAGTTTTTCATCAGGGAGTTGATGTGGCCATAAAAGCACGAAAGTGATCACTACAATTCCACAAGTAGATAAACAAAACTGATTTCTTCATGAGAAGAATCTTGCACGGCAAATAGTTTACCCTTTTTCCGAGATAGTTTTCTCAATATCTCTCCAAAAATCATTTTCTGAATACTTGAGAGCCATAACATTTGAAAGAACTTTAACATGTTTAGGATTATTTGTGATGCTTAGTAAAATAGCGATCGATGTCTCCTAATAATATATATTACGGAAAACATCAGGGTCAATAAGGCTACGCTGTCAGCGGAGGAGAAGATGAAATAGTCTTGCACGCTGCTCATGGGCACCTTAACATTTTCAAACTGACGAATCCAATCACTGTGGCTACCGGGGATGGAAAGAAAACAAATAAACAGAGACCATCTTCAAATTCCTGAACCTTGAAAAATAGTTTTGGACGGCAAATCAAAGGGGAATGAAAAGGGAACTATCCGACTGTGCAGAGGCAGTCAAGGCATCTTCCCCTTCTTTCAGAGGCAGGGATATTGACTCTGATGTTCGGGGGCACGAACTTATCCAAGTCATTAAATTGTGAGAAACCTGAGAATGACGAGAACGAGGGTAGGTCCGATCAAGGACAGTAGTGGGAGACTGTGTATTGAGTCGGAAGAGATAGGAGAGGTCTTGAACAAGTACTTCTCTTCAGTATTTACGAACGAGAGGGACCGTATTGTAGAAGAGGAGAGTGTGAAATGGACTGGTAAGCTAGAAGAGATACCTGTTAGGAAGGAAGATGTGTTGGACATTTTGAACAACGTGAGGATAGACAAGTCCCCCGGGCCTGACGGGATATATCCTAGGATTATGTGGGAAGCAAGAGAGGAAATTGCAGTACCGTTGGCAATGATCTTCTCGTCTTCACTGGCAACGGGGGTGGTACCAGGGGACTGGAGAGTAGCGAATATTGTGCCCCTGTTTATAAAAGGGAATAGGGATAACCCCGGGAATTACAGGCCTGTTAGTCTTACTTCTGTGGTAGGCAAAGTAATGGAAAGGGTACTGAGGGATAGGATGTATGAGTATCTGGAAAGACACTGCTTGATTAGGGACAGCCAGCACGGATTTGTGAAGGGTAGGTCTTGCCTTACAAGTCTTATTGAATTCTTCGAGGAGGTGACCAAGCATGTGGATGAGGGTAGAGCAGTGGATGTAGTGTACATGGATTTTAGTAAGGCATTTGATAAGGTTCCCCATGGTAGGCTTATGCGGAAAGTCAGGAGGCATGGGATGGAGGGAAATTTGGCCAATTGGATAGAAAACTGACTAACCGGTCGAAGGCAGAGAGTGGTGGTAGATGGTAAATATTCAGCCTGGAGCCCAGTTACAAGTGGAGTTCCGCAGGGATCAGTTCTGGGTCCTCTGCTGTTTGTAATTTTTATTAATGACTTAGATGAGGGAGTCGAAGGGTGGGTCAGTAAATTTGCAGATGATACGAAGATAGGTGGAGTTGTGGACAGTGAGGAGGGCTGTTGTCGGCTGCAGAGGGACTTAGATATGATGCAGAGCTGGGCTGAGGAGTGGCAGATGGAGTTCAACCCTGCCAAGTGTGAGGTTGTCCATTTTGGAAGAACAAATAAGAATGCGGAATACAGGGTTATTTGTAGGGTTCTAAGTCAGGTGGAGGAACAGAAGGATCTTGGGGTCTATGTACATAGATCTTTGAAGGTTGCCACTCAGGTGGATAGAGTTTGTAAGAAGGCCTATGGAGTATTATCGTTCATTAGCAGAGGGATTGAATTCAAGAGTCGTGAAGTGATGTTGCAGCTGTACAGGACTTTGGTTAGGCCACAGTTGGAGTACTGTGTGCAGTTCTGGTCGCCTCACTTTAGGAAAGATGTGGAAGCTTTGGAGAGGGTGCAGAGAAGATTTACCAGGATGTTGCCTGGAATGGAGAGGAAGTCGTGCGAGGATAAGTTGAGAGTTCTCGGCCTTTTCTCGTTGGAACGGCGAAGGATGAGGGGTGACTTGATAGAGGTTTATAAGATGATCAGAGGAATAGATAGAGTAGACAGTCAGAAACTTTTTCCCCGGGTACAACAGAGTGTTACAAGGGGACATAAATTTAAGGTGAAGGGTGGAAGGTATAGGGGAGATGTCAGGGGTGGGTTCTTTACCCAGAGAGTGGTGGGGGCATGGAATGCGCTGCCCGTGGGAGTGGTAGAGTCGGAATCATTGGCGACCTTTAAGCGGCATTTGGATAGGTACATGGATGGGTACTTAATCTAGGTTAGAAGTTCGGCACAACATCGTGGGCCAAAGGGCCTGTTCTGTGCTGTATTGTTCTATGTTCTATGTTCTATGTTCTATGATTCCAGTCAGAGCTATTCTGCCCTATGCTGGTATCACTGTCAGGAACAATAAACTCTGATTACTTGACCGAGGATCAAATCCCGGCTGCGACGTTGCAAGAGTCTTATCTTAACCACGAGAATCAGAAGTGCAGCTTCGCGATTGTTGGATTGTTTCTTAATGCCGCAGATTTTGGCTTTTGTTTGTAATCAGGAGATAACTTTGATCGAGTTACCGAGTTGTTCCAGCATAGAAAGAGGACGACTGTCCAAGTTTCTAGCAGTTGGCCTGAGCCTTGTCTGCTCCGACGTTTCAAGTGCTCATCTCAACGCTATTATCCTGTCATGTTTAACTTTCAAACTGCACAACAAATCTCGACTAAAGTTTGAAATGGAAAGCCTGTGTTAACGCCCCCCCCCCTCCCCCCCGTTGATTAAAACCTTATTTTAATAGAGGGAAACACACAGTCAAAACTGGGCAAGAGTGACCGAGGCCTCAGAAGAGACAACACAGAAAATAGTATTTCGCCCAACTGGCTTGCTTTGTCCAGTTACAACAAAAAGAGGAATCATTTGGTCTTTCTCCCTTTTGTGTTCTTCCACCATCTATTTACTGAGCTATGGAGGCAGGACAGCACGCTCCGAAAGAAGAGTGCTCATAAATTAGAAACTGCAATGTAATAGATATTTGGATGACCTAAGTATTAGAAATCAATGGTAACAAGACCATGACAGACCCGAGGGGATCACATGCAGAAGGAGGAATAATGCAGTGCTGAATCAGACAGTGTGCAGGGAGATAGAAATAGAGATCTTCCCTGGTAGTCTATTCATTCGGATTCAGTGCTGTCACAGCCATGTCCGACACATCATGAACATTTATACCAATCAATATGAAATACAGCCTCCCATTTAGAAATAGTAATACGTCGCTGACATAGACACAGAAATTCAGGATCAGAAAATGGGTCGTTTCTGGGAGAACAAATGGGGAACGGGCTCACAGGTGCGTGCTAGAGGAACACCGTGACGATTGGTTCAGAGGCTGTTTCTCAGGGAAGAGAATGTGGATCTTTTTATAGGCAGTTGCCAGGAGAAGAGGGTGGGAATGGGTTCACAGACCGTGACTAGGGGAAGAGACCGTGGATGGGATCAAGTTCTACTGTTCAGAGAACAGAGTGAGGAAGGGTTTGCAGGCAGTTACTATGACACACAGAGTGGCAATGGGTGTAGAAGTTGTTGCTAGGGCAACAGAGTGGTTTTGGATTCACAGGCAGTTGTTAGGAAAACAGAGTGGCGGACTTGCGCTGGACATCACTCACAGAACAGAGTGGGGATGGCGTCACCGGCTGTTGCTAGGGAACAGAGTGTGGGCGGTGCCCGGTCTTTCTGGAGGAACAGAGCGGGGAAGGGATGAAAGGATGCTACTCGAAGATTAGCATTGGAATTTGTTCACAGGCCGTTGCTCATTTAATAGGATGATAATGCGTTCACGCGCTGTTGCGGGTGAATAGACCAGGCATGGGTAAATTGTCTATTTCTCAGGAAATTGAGTGGGGCTGGAGGCACAGGCTTTTGCGAAGGGAACTCAACGGGGGTGCGTTCACAGAACATTAGAAGGAGTACAGCGAGGGGATGAGTTCACAGTATGTTGGGTGTGCGTCTTCAGGCAGTTGCCAGGAGAACAGAGTGAGGTTGAGTGCAGAGACCTTTCCTTCGAGAACAAACTGAGGATGAATGCACCTAACACTATGGGCAATTTACCATGGGCAATCCACTCTAACCTACAAATCTTTGGATTGTGGGAGGACTCCGGAGAAAACCCATGCAGACACGGGGACAAGTCGCAAACTCCACACAGACAATCGCCAGAGGCTGGAATTGGACCAAGGCCTCTGATGCTGTGAGGTAGCAGAGCTGATCACTGCACCACCATGTTTTTCATGTGGAAGTGCAAAGCATTTGCACCAAATAGCAAATTGCCACAGAGGTAAATGATGCCATATCTGGTAGACAGGGCAAAAAGGTAATCAATGCATTCACGGTGGACATCAATAATCCAGCGGAGATCAGTTTGCGGACAGGCAGACACAAAAAGAAAGCAAGTTTCATAACTATGCTTTGTACAACAACGTAGGCAGTGGTAGCAAACTTCAAAATCTTTGCGTAGAATTAGAATCAATGGAAGAGAGAGTGAAGAGGGAACCGTTTGTAAACCCCGTATGAGAAATTCTAAAAAGAGTGATTTTCAGACGAACATATTGACAAGGGATACAAACTATTACAGAACCGTTACAGTGTGGGAACAGGCCACTTGTTCCAACAAGTCCACACTGATGTTCAAAGAGTAATCCGCCTAGCTCTTTTCACATTCATAATTACTCAACATTTACTCCCGATATTGCCCCCAACAGACCCGCAGGTGCCAGGATGATGGAAAGGGTCTTGGACTGTGGGGCGTTGGGGGAATTGGAATTCAACATGCCTCACAAATCTTCCTGAATTCCACGTCGATTTGACAAAACACTTTAATGAAGGTAGAGCAGTAGTTGTGTTGTACATGGATTTCAATTAGGCTTTTGGTGTTTTTTTGCCATGGTAGGTGTATTGGAATATCATGCAGAACTCGGCTTCGAAATGGCAAACTGAGATTAATGCGTTAATGTGTGAAATAACAGGAACGGCAAAATTCTCGGCAATGTAGATGAATAGACAGATCTCGGTGTCCAGGCACTTAGTTCACTGAAAGTTGTCACCCAGGTTAATATAATTGTGAAGAAGACACTTGCCGTGTTGACGGTTATTGATGGAGGTTGAGTTTCGGAATCAAGAAATCATGCTGCAGCTGTCCAAAACATTGGGCATCACATTATTTTCACAGTTCGGCGCAACATCGAGGGCCGAAGGGCTTGTACTGCAGTCTAAAATTCTATGATCTATGAAAGCAGACCAGTTCATTCATGAGACTGGGCCTGTTGTGGTCTGGAGACTTGGCCTCGTCCAGCTTCAGACGAGGCTCGGTGCAGACTGGAGAATGGGCCAAGTACAGTCTGGAGATTGGGCCAGTCTAGAGACTGGGACTGAGGTGGTCTGGAGACTGGGTCCAATGGAGTCTGGAGACTGGGTCCGCTGTGGTCTCGAGACTGGGCCTGAAGCAATATGGAGATTGGACATAATGCGGCCTGGAGACTGGTCCCGGTACGACCTGGCGACAGGCCCGGATACAGTCTGGAGAATGGGCGTGATGCGAGCTGGAGACGGAGCCCAGCGCAGCCTGGAGACTGAACTAGGTGTGGTTTACAGACTTGGTCAGTGATGTCTGCAGACTGGGCCCGGTGTGGTCTGGGGACTTGATGCTCTCTCAGACGTAAGGGACTGCAATTTGAGTCTGTTCTTTTTTTTCATTTTTTCATTTTTATTGTTTTAATTTAGTAGCAAATGCTTAAGAATCCATACCGAGGTATCCTTTACCTAAGATGGCCTCAAAGTGAAGCATTGTAAAGTTTCCACTGCCCCCCATTGTAGTGCACGTGACAATAAAACCAATTCGAGTCCAATGTGAGAGAGCCACTGTTTTTGATGTCTCTTCCAAACAATACTGCTGTTTCAGCAGTGGTGTGAGGTGTCCTGCAGAGGAGTGTTCAAGTTACTTCAAACACAAGAACGGGGAGGGAGAGAGGGAGAGCGAGAGAGACACATACACTTTGATTCACATTTCAATGGACTCACTTCCAAAACAACAGAAATCCAAAAGATCAAAGACTCAAATGCTGAGATGCACATATTAATACACTAAAACACACAGACATACACAGATACACACCCACGCACACAGACACATACACACACACAGACACAAACACAGACACATGCACACACACACTCTCACACAGTCAAACAGACACAGGCAGACACAAACAAACACACAGACAGAGACACAGGACAACACGTTCGCACGTGCACACACACACACACACACACGCACACATATACACAACAACAAACACACAGTCACGTAGAAATTCGGCCCTTCATGCCAGACTTGCTATTCAATAGGTACACGGCTGATCTGATTCTGGCCCCTGCTTCGTTTCTTCTTTGGAAATAAGTTTGGGCAAGTGACTGTGCTATGATAGTGGGAAAACTTTGAGGCCAGTGACCGTAATTCTCTAAGTTTGAAATTAGTTCCGGAAAAGGATAATTAACGTTACAAATTGGGTCAAGACCAATTGTGATGGTAAAAAGCAGTAACATTCAAAATATTATAACGGCGAATCTGTTCGTTGGGAAAACTACATCTGGCAAGTGGGAGTTTCGCAGAAGTGAGAAAGTTAGAGTTCGGGGACAGCATGCTCCTGTTAGTGTGAAGGGAAAAGCGACCGGGGTAGGAAACAGGACATGGCAGGGGAAATTGAGGCGCTGGTCGAGGAAAAAGAAGGCGGTATATGCCAGCTACACGCAGCTGCGATCATGTGAATCCCTTGAGCATATCGAGCATAGCAGAACACTTATCAAGGAAATCAGGAGTAAAAAAGCGGAAATGACAGAACTTTGGCTAATAAAGTTCAGGAAAATGGAACGAGATTGCACAAGCATATTAAGGGCAAAAGAGAAATTAGTGAGAGAAATAGGTCTCTTAAAAAAATTAAAAACATATATATGTGGTTTCACAGGAGATGAGTTAGGCTTACGAGGTTTATTGCCACATGAACTCACACGAGGTCAATGAAAAGTTTACAAGTCTCCATATTTGATGCAATCTTATGTTCTAAGTTATCTCCCTCTCCATCCCACAAAAGGTACTGAATCATTGTACAAAGCAGTAAAAGAATATAAAATGTTAAAATGTAATAGTTGACAACCAATTCTATCAAGCTACCAGTTACCAGTTCAATAACACAGTCCATAAGCATTGATCTCCTGTCTCTGCATTTTCTCCAAGAGTCTACCATGTGCAACATTATCAAAGGCCTTACTGAAGCCCATATAAACTACATGAACTGCCATACCCTCATTCACATCCTTGGTCACCTTCTCAAAAAACTCAATGAGGTCTGAGAGACATGAGTTGTCCTTGACGAATCCACGTTGACTATCCCCAATTAAATTTTTGCTTGTTAGATGACTATAAATCCTATCTCTCGTAATCCTTTCCAAAACTTTCGTACAACAGACGTACGGCTCACTGGTCTATTATTAACTCTGCCATCTGTCCTGTCCTTCTTGATCAAGGGCACAACATTTGCAGTCATTCCGTCCTCTGGAATTAACATGTAGATAATGACGACTGAAAGACCAAAGCCAAAGGCTCCAACATCTCCTCCCGAGGTTCCCATAGAATCCTCAGATAAACCCCATCCGGCCCAGGGGACTTGTCTACTTTCACTCCTTCGATCATGATAACACCTCCTCCTTACTGATTTTGATCCTTTCTAGTCTAATATCTCACATCGCATTCTTGTTCTCGATAATATTATCCATTTACTGAGTGAAAACTGATGAGAAATATTCGTTTAGCACCTCTCCAATCTCCACCGAGTCCAACCACAACATACCACTTCTGTCTTTGACTGTCCCAATTCCGATCCTAGTCATCCTTTCATTCCTCACATACCTCAAGAAAGCTTCATGGTTCTCCTTTATTCTACCTGCTAAAGACTACTCATGTCCCCTCTTTGCTCTTCTTAATTCTCTCTTCAAATTCTTCCCAGCAAAACCGTAACTCTCCATCGCCTCCTGTGAACTATCCCATCTCATCGTCACATAAGTCTCCTTCTTCCATTTAAGAAGAGATATAATTTCTTCAGGAAACTACAGTTCCCTTGCCTTGTCACTTCCTCCCTGCCTGACCGGAACATTCCTATTAAGGACATGCAATATAGTTTCCTTAAATCATCTCCACATTTCGATTGTCTCCTCCCCCTGCATTTTGTTACCCCAGTCTATGCATTTTAAGTCTGGCCTAATCGCATTATAATTGCCCTTCTCCCATCGATAACTCTTGCTCTGTGGAATGCACCTATTCTTTTAAATCGCTGAACTAAACATAATCGAATCGTGGTCACTTTCACCAAAGCGGTGACCTATGACTAAATAAAACACCTGGCCTAGTTCATTACTAAGCACCAGATCTCGAGTGGTATCCACTATTGTCGGTCCTTTGAAATATTGTGTCAGGAAACCCTCCTTAATATAT
Source organism: Chiloscyllium plagiosum (assembly GCF_037043375.1). Lineage (NCBI taxonomy): Eukaryota > Metazoa > Chordata > Chondrichthyes > Orectolobiformes > Hemiscylliidae > Chiloscyllium > Chiloscyllium plagiosum. Next base: position 43,272,203 of record NW_028270178.1, read on the forward strand.
TGGACAAAAGCTGATCGATCCGACGTACTAATGGTACAGCATTTCCAGTCAACGTAGGGTATGTTAATGTCCCCCATAATGACCACCCTGTTCCTTTCAAGTTGGACTGAAGGAAGCTGGACAATCTAGGCAAATAAATATTATTCTTTTGAAAACTGTTCACAGTGTAGTAGAGGACGGGCTGGAGGTCTTAAAAATATGTACAGAGTTGAATAAATCTTTGCTACGTGATTTAGCGTATCCATGATATTGTCAAAACTAACGGAGAAAATTCCTGGGCTCCTTGCATGAATATGTGTATCACCTATAAATTTTGGTGAGGTTCTGGACGCCTGGAGAGCGATTAACGTTCTGCCTTAATTTAAGGAAATTGGAAGAGAAGTCTAGAAACTTTAGCCCTGTGTGTCCAACTTTGTTGTTGGGTACGTTTTTGGAGGTGTTTCTGAAAGATTGCATTTGGAGAGGCAAATGATGAGCAAGGATCGTCAGCATTACCTTGCGCAAGGAAATAGAGTCTTACGAATTTGATTGAGTTTTTGATGAAATAAACAAGATTAACGTGGCCAGAACATTGTTTACTTTGACCTTCGTAAAGGCTTTGACAAGGTTCTGCATGGTCGACTAATTATTATAGCTAGATCACATTGGATTCAGGGTGAGCTTGACAATTGGATACAATATTCATTTTACGACAAGAGATGAGGTGGAACAGACAATAATTTTTTAACCACTACTTACAATCGAGAGGTTCCACCCAGTGTTACATTCTTACCATTTCGTAGTGCACTTGGTGCATGGTGCGGTTGTTCTGTTGCTTTAAAGTGTCTTAAAGTTATACTCACACCCTCATAAGGAAAGAGAGAGAGAGAGAGAAAAGAGAGAGAAAGAGAGAAAGAGCGTGAAAGACAGAGAACAGAGAGAGAGATGACTAAAATTGATTTAACGTGAGCGTCACTGTGCCTCAGGCAAGGGACAATGTTAAGAATATGGGGCCTTCATTGTGATCTTAGCCGGTACTGGGGTCGAGCATGTTCTGAACCACGCCCAATCATTACACAGTGCGCAGTCGACGATGGCCTGTCGATCCAGTTCATATCATTCTGAATCCAAGGGTGCTTGGGCATTGCAGTATCAGACCTTGAAGACCATGGTGAGACCATCATGTCAGGATTACCCGAATTGTTGGGATTAAGTTCTTCAATTGTTTGCCATTAGGGATGCCATAAAATAATCTACTCAGTTTACGCTCTTAAAGTTGACATTAGACATGAAGTTAGATGCCCTTTGAAATTAATGAAAAATTGACAGGAGCAAAGTCGGAGATTTCACACTTCGATTATGTGTCGGAGGCGAGGGAGAGATTAAACCGACTAGATTAGTTAGCTAAGAAGCAGCGGAGAAGGTGCAGTGTAGTATGAAGCAAGTGGCAATTCGAAGCTCTGCAACGCGGACGTTCTCCCAAGGGGAAAACGTGCACACAAAGGTATGTGCGATAAGAGATCCATTCAAAGCCAGAATTAGTGGTTCCTATGAAATTGAGGTAAAGTTGAGTCAGGTGAAATATTTAGTAAAAATGCCAGCTGGAAAAAACGTTATCGGGTATATCATGTGAACATGTTGAAACATTTTTATATGAGAGAGAAAGAACGGGAGGAACAGAATGAGAAAACCATGATGAACTTTGGAATGATGAATGCACTCGGCACATTCCAAAGGCTCATGAACAGAATTGTGGCTCGGCTAAGAAAGTGTGCAGTCTATTTGGACAACGTAGTGATCTTTAATAAGTCCTGGAAAGATCGATTGGTACAGTTGGCAGAGCTCTTTGAACGACTACCAGAAACAAAAGTAGTAATAAACTTAATTGAAATGGAATTCGCGAAAAAGAAGTGACGTTTTTGTGACAGAACATCGGTCATGTAAGCTTGAGTCCACGAAACACAAAGACGAATGCCATCGAGGAATTTCCACGACGAATTTCGAAGAAAGAAGTGATTTGATTCTTAAGACTCAGCGGATGCTTTCAGAGGCTTGTTCCAAACTTCAGCACTGTAATGGTACCGTTCACCTATTTGCTAAAGATGAACACAATCTTTCGATGGACAGAACAATGTCAGCAGGCATTCAACCATTTGAAGTCGAACTTGACCGCTAAACCAGTTTTAGCTACAGTAAGCTTTTCAAAACGATTAAAGTCACCATCGATGTTCGAGACATTGGATTCGGAGCTGTACGCGTCCAGTAAAGTAAGGATGGGATTGAACTGCCAGTTGTTTACTATTTGAAGATCAACATCCACAAGTGCAAATACTCCACACCAGAAAAGAAACTATTGTGCTTGGTACTGACCTGAGAACATTTTAATGTGTATGTCATGAACAATGTGTCAGAAACGATTGTGTACAGTGACAGCAGTCCGCTTCCATTCTTAGAACATTTTAAGGATAAGAATATGAGACTATTTCGTTGGAGTCTTATGTGACAGACTTTTACTTTAAAAAGTGTGTATGTTACTGTTCAGAAGAATATAAATGCAGACACGTAATCAGGATTTCAACTTATAGAGTGTCGATGAGATTTGACTTTATTTAAAGATTTGGGAAAAAAAATTAAGGTGAACTTAAATGAAAATTTTGTGTATGGTCGGGTTATGTGCTTAAAGTTAGAGAAAAAGAAGCTAGTTTTCATTTTGATCGTTCTTATTTTCTTAAGGGGTGGATGTTCTTAAAATGAAGGTATACGTTAAGAGAGTTGAATGCAGCAGAACCACCGGACACAGCACCAACTGTACTCAATAACGCAACAATGCCCCATCGGATTGAACAATTCGATTAATTCGTTGCCTGGAGACAAATATAAACTCGAACGAGGCCAGTTTAAATTATACCCCGAAAAATACCAATTTTCTATCAAGTTAGAATTTTGCATATTGACAATTTGTTCAGCCAATTACACAATCCGATGCTCTGGCGTATTAGACTGTGAACATTTGAGAGGAGAAGTCAAATGACTGAACATGAAACAGACGGCTTGAAAAAAAAAATCCTTAAAAGTACCTTTTCGATCATTAACCTGTGACCCAGAAATTCCTGTCAAGGAAAAAGGAAGACACAGGAAAATGCAAAGACAACAAGCTACAGCTGCCTGGATTTGAAATAAGAATTGATGTTTTGTAAATCGTAATGTGAATTTTGTTGGGCTAGTATTACAGAAGAGAATATAAAAGATATTCGAGAGGAAGAAACTATAAGTAGTGTCTACTTAATTATTCTCTGCTATCCTTTCAGAAATAAAGTTGTTAATTTACATAGTTCTTGGCCACTTGATTTTTATACACATTACGTCACTGGATAAATCTTCCTGCGATGTTGGTTTTAAGTTAAGCAGGCTAGTTTACTGCAAGTTGTAACAGTAGTGGATTGTAATAAAAACAGTTTGTGGAATGTCTACAAGATGGATTTCTGGAGCTTCTTGTCGTGCAGCCCACGAGAGAACTGGCAATTCTGGATCTCACGTTGTTTAATGAGGCAGAGTAGACAAGGGAGCTTAAGTTGAAGGAACATGTCGAAAGCAATAATCATAATGTGATTGAATTTACTTTGCAATTTGAGAGGATGAAAAGAGAATCAGGGGTAACTATGTTTCAGTTGTCCAAAGGCAACTACAGAAACATAAAACAAAAGCTGTTTTGAATTGACTGGGAAAGTAGCTGAACAGGAAAGTTATTGGAGTTGCAATGGTTCAAGGAGTAATTCAGGATGCACAACAGAGATTTATTACGAGGAAAAAGAGGCATGTTTCATGGAGCATGGGGTAAAAATAGCTGACTCGAGAAGTCAGAGATAGAATATAAGCAGAAGACATTGTACACAAAGTGGCAAAGGGCAGTGGAGAAACAGAGAATTGGGAAGTTTACAAAAACCAACAGAGGGCAACAAAAAAGGAGGGAGGAGACTAAATATGGGGGTAAGCTAGCCAGTAATATAGAGAAAGACTGTTCGAGATTCTTTGGAGAAAAAAGCTGCAAAAGTGGAATTGGACGCTGGAAGATGATGCTGGAGAGACAGTAGTGTTCAACAAATACAACGATGAGGAACTTTGCATCAGTTTTCACGGTGGAAGATTTGAATATTTTCCCCCAAAAAACTCAAGAGAATGAGGAGGCAGAGTTCAGATTAATGGTCATTACCAAGGAGAACGTGATAGTAAACTGAATGACCTGAATGTGAATAAATAACATGGACCAGATGGACTACACCGAGAGACCGAATGGAGACAATTGAAGACGCGTCATAAGCGTTAATGCTAATCTTTTAGGAATTACTAGAATCAATAAACGTCCAAGGGGACTGGAAAATCGCGAACGTGACATTCAGTTTAACAATGGACTAAGGCAGAAGATGCAAAATTACAAACTAATTAGCTTAAACGTAGTCCTGGTAGCATCCTGGAAACCATCGTGAAGGATGCAATTTCTGAATACTTTGAAGTGTTTGGTTAAATTGAACAGAATCATCATTGTTTCATCAAGGGAAGCCATGCTCCACATATTTGCTAGAATTATTTGTGGAAGTTACGAGCAGATTAGATCATGGAGAACCAATTGCTATTCACCGGGACGTCAACAATCCTTTGGCAAGATGCCACACGGGGGGCCCATGGTTTTAGAGGCAAGGAAATGCCATGGGTAGAAACGTCGACGTCTGGCAGAAAGCAGAGAGTAGGGAAAAAGGGGCCTTTCTCAGAATGGCAACCGGTGACAGTGGTGTTCCACAAGACTCGTGTGGGGACCACAACTTTTCACGTTATGCATTAGTGATCTAGATTAATGAACTGAGGGCATTCTGGCTAAGTTTTCAGATAAGTCGAGGGACAAGTAACATTGAAGAGGAGGACAGCCTGCTGAAGGGTGCTCCAACGCATGTCCTCAACTTCCCTCACCTCTGACCTTGCACAGCACCCTTCCAAACACAATAAGGGTAGGACAGCCCTGGTCCTCACCTTCCCTCCGACCCCAATCAAGCTCCTGATACAATGAATCATCCTCTGCTATTTCCACCACCTACAGTAAGAATACAACCAGAGATACATTCCCCTCCACACCACTATCAGCATTCTGCAGAGAACATTCCATGGAAGACTCATGCCCTCCAAAAATCCAGCCTGCACTATCGGCACTTGCCCTTGTCATGGCATGAGGTGTAAAATCTGCGCCGACACCTCCCCCTCACGTCCATCCAAGAGCCGAAAGGATCCCTACACATCCAGCAGAGGTTTCCCTGTCTATCCAAACATCTCATATACTGTGTGCGTTGTTCCCAATCTCCTCTACTTTGGCGAGACAGGACGTCAATTTACAGAACGGTTCAAGGAATAGCTCTTGCACTGACTCACATTCAACAACCCCACTGTCCTGTGACAGCACACTATAACTCGCCCTCCCACTCCGCCAATTTCATACAAGTTCTTGACCTCCTCCACTAACAAAATTCTATTCACCCAACGCCTGGAGTAAGAATGCCTTATCTTCCACCTTGGCACCCTCTAACCACACATCAATGTCAATTTGGCAGGTTTCCTCATCTGCCCTTCCCATCTTTTCCCAAATCTAACCCTCCAGCTCGGCATTGCTCTGTTAAACTGTCTTACCTGTCCATCTTCCTACCCACCGATCTACTCCGCCTTCCACTCTGAACTATCACTATCATCCCAACTTTCGCCTACCTATTGCATTTCCAAGCCAAATTCTCCCTCATCCCCAAACCCTCACATTTATTTCTCATTCCCCTTTTGCCCACCTCCTCCGCTCATTCCTGATGAAGAGCTTATGCCTGAAACGATAAGTCCCCTGATCCTTGGCTGCCACCTGATCAGCTGTGCTTTTCTCGCACCACCCCACTTTTTGACACTAACCTACAGCATCTGCAGCCCTCACTGTCGCCTGCAGAAGAATTTAGACGGTCAGGATAGTCGGTAAAGAACTGGGAGATGGGATACAACGTGGGAACGTGTGAGATCATGTACATTGGTAGGAAGAATAGCGGCATGAACTGTTTTCTAAATGGCGAGTAAATTTAGTGGTCTGACATGCAAAGAGACATTTGAGTTTTACTCCAGGAATCTTGCTAGGTAAACTTGCAGGTTGTTAGTAGATAGGAAGGCATTGCAATGGTGGTATTTATTTCATGAAAGCTTGGATATAAAAGCAGTGATATACTTCTGAGACTGTGTAGGGCTCTGGCCAGACCTACTTTAAGTAATGTGAGTAGATTTGGGCCTTATATCTCAGGAAGGATCACTGGCCTTGTAGTATATTTAGAGGAAATACAGGAAGATGTTCACAGGAATGGAAAGCTTAACATATGAGGAACATTTGAGGGTTCTGTGACCATATTTGATGGCTTTCGGAAGAATGTGGAGGGGAGGGGCTGGAGTTGAAACTTGCAGAATATTGAATGACCTGGACAGAGTGGATATTGGGAAGATTTTTCCAGTGGTAGAAGAGTCTAGGACCCCATTGCTCAAAGTAAAGCAAAGATTTTTTAAACAATAGAAATAAGGAGAAACTTCTTCAGCTGGAGAGTGGGGAATCTATGGTTTTCACTGCCTCCCAAGGCTGGAGACGCCAAGTCAATGAGCGTATCAAAGACTGAGATTGTTAGATTCTTGAAATAAAGTGGATGAAGGGTTACGGGTGAAAATCATGAAATTGGGGTTGAAAAGCTTAACAGCCAGGATTGGATAGTGAAGTAGACTCGATGGGATAAATGGCCAAATGTTTGCTCCTATGCGTTCTTGTCTTCTGGATAACATTGGTTGTCCACTTTTCTCATTGTAGATGTATCTTGGAATCTGATCTTCATATGAATTACAAAGATTAACATCCCAATACTGATGCCTGGAAAATGCCATGTCACATCACTTAAGTCTCAGCAGCATGTCGTGAAACCTCTGTTTTCTTTTTACCTGACTCCTCCTCAATGTTATAATCACAATGTAATTGAAGTCCAAGAAATGGTACTTCATCACAATTAATTGACATCGGTAACATCAACAGCACGACCCTCAATTGCCCTCTCTGATCCTCGAATAACAATCTGAATTGCGATTGTCACGTACAATTCTCTGTTAACATATCCATGCCGTTTGTTTGTTATGACCCATGTTTTCTAAGGCACATTTTCCCATCGGATTATGGACTATAAAAGTGCTATCCATGTTTTACTGACATAATCACTGACCAGTGGTTACAGGCTGTATGTTTCCATATATAAACGGAGACACTTGTTAATGCTCTGTCAATTCTTTGCATTACTCCCATTTCCAAGGCAGCTTGAATGAGTGCACACAATCGGTCTACCACCTCCAACATTCCTTTCCCCAATCACCCCACATATCCCATGCCGGTGAGAAACTTTTAAACGCTATTTTGAATTAAAAAAAACAGGATTGAGTTAAAAGTAGTTAGCTGGAGCTATTTGTTCAGCGACTGTGATTAAAGTTAATCTCCGTGGATTCTAATTATCCTAAGGGAGTCTTTCCATCGTTTAATGATAAATGGGCTCCATTCAATGTGTCATCACACATTATGAGCGGGCACGTTACCGACATCACTAACGGGGCCAGTAGCTCCGGGAAGGGGGCGGGCGGTAGGCAGAAGAGTTCAGAGCCTGAGAACATTTGACTGGAACGTTCCAACAATGGATCACAATCTGAGAATACTAGACTGGAATGTGACAATAACGGACAGGAGTTTATCCTGGGGACTTTACTGGCTTTCTCTGCCTTGGATATCGTTAGCATCGCGGATCAAACATATCCTTTGGATTATTCAAGGTGGTTACTATCCCATGCTCGCTATATTTGGCGTTCCGGGTAAGTTATTCTGTGTGTGCGTTAAACCCGTTTGAACTGAATTTCTGCTCATGACATGCAAATTATGGAAAGGTGAAAGTCAACGTCTTCAGTTCCAGACAAAAAAAACATCCATTATTAATTATAACGAGCAAATTACTATTTAGAAATTACTCATTGATATGCAAGGAGGAAGCACACTCTTCTCAAATACCATAACCCTTTTAGTCCTGCACCGATTTACATTTCCACATCCGCCCCACTCAACAATCCTGCCCAATACCACCACTATCATATCCCAGGCTTCTCCTCAGCCTCAGTGCAACTTCTGAATACACCATAGTCAGTGCCCTTCTTAATACTGGATACATCTGTTTCAAATCTCTTTTAAGCATCTGTCCATTTAAAATAATTGTACTTGAGGTGTTTACCTTATTCCCTGCACAGACTCTGTCAGACAGGATGACAGCGTACTGTGCTCAAGTCATTTACACATAATTTGGATGCACAGAATAATAACCTGATGACATATTATGAAGGAAGTTGATGCAATTGAAATGAAGCCATCATATTTGTGAGGAAAAAGCTCATCTGCTTGCCTCATGTCTTTTGGAGAAGACAATGTGTCATCCCTCCGTGGTCAGGTCTACGTTTCACTACAAACCCACATCAATTTGTTTTACTCTTTTCTGTTCTGTGAATTGGCTGAAACAGCCACTCAATTCAAGATAGGCATAACGTGCTCGCCTGACCAGGGCTGCACACATCCTGTGAACAAAAGCAAAGGGATCTCCCTTCTCTGCCTGGTTTCCATGTTTATACAGCTCACTTCCGTCCGTTCTCGAGAGTGAAGGCCATCTCCATAGACAGCTCCGGTGCTGACGTTATTGATGCTGACATACATATGTAAGGAACTTGTAAATTCCCCATCAGACATAGTGCATAGAGAAAGAATGGCTCTTCACACCATAAGAAAAACTGCAGCGGGTACTTGAGGGAAAATAATTCCTATGATTAAAAACATGAAAGTATTGTTGACGCAGTGTTTAGGGTTTTGTGGACAGATTTTCTCTCCTTTTCAAGATATAATCTTCCTGCCACAGAGAGAATGCAAAGAAGTTTCATCAGACACATCCCTGGAACGGTAGTACCATGAGGAGTTAATATAGGTTAAACTGTCGTGCTGTGAGAGAATACGAGGGGATTACATTGAAACTTGAAGGTGATGAACAATAGCTCATAATGATCTAAACAGACACTGAAAGATGATAAATTACATGTTTCGTTTTTTACTCGGGATACATGATTCTCGATAGGCTAAGGTCCTGTGAAGATATGTCCGTATCCCATCCCCACGTGCCATGTCGATTGAGAGAGGTGGACGTCCACGCTTGAATAAACTCTCACCACATTAATACAGTGCAGTTGATGTCTAATCGTGCACCGAATGTCACGTTCTCCACAATCCTGACAGCAGCCACAATACCTTCTTTCGAAAACAGCTTCTTACATTCTTGGATAACATATGTCTCTCTTCTCTGAGATGGAATTTGCTTTTTTGAGATTTGAAACAAAACATTTTGCTTCCTTCCCTACTGCCAGCTCTCCAGTCAAAATTTCATGTGTTCCATCGGAAATACAGCCACGAGGAACATTGTGGACAGGTCTCTGATTGCAGTTTCTGCTCCATTGGTTTGTCATGTGGAGTATCAGTGACATCCTCCTGTTCCTGGATAAATGTCTCAAGGGGCTGAATGACCACCTCCTGTTCCCATGAGACAGGTCCATGGGTCTGATTGGACGATCGGACTATGTTTAACAGCACAATGTGCTGACCAGACGCCTTCTTTTCCTGAATAGCAGGCAGCAGGTTGGAATGGCTGCCTTCTTCTTGTTCAGTAGTTTCGAAGGGCTGATCGACCTCCAGATATCCGTGTGGAGCCAGCTTGAGATGCCGAATGAAATCCTCTTTAAAATGCCCAGAGTCAGTCAGTACTGCTACATGAATGATAACGATACTTTCTCAGCACAAACTGAATGTTGTCCATGTCTTGCTGCACATAGGTACAGACTGGTGCATTAGCTGGGTAGGGATGGTGGGCATAGTCATTGATGAAGCAGCTGAAGATATTTGTGCAGAGGAAGCTAACCAGAGAATTTCCTGAAGAGATACCCAGGGACTGAGAGTTGTCGGCCACCAACGACAAACATCTTCTTTTGTGCACTGCAAGACCCCAATCGAGTGGACGTTACATCTAGCCCCCACGAAGCTCAAATAAGTTGGCGCTTCCGATGCCATCCTCACTCAACTGCTGCCTTAACATCAAGGGCATTCACTCTTTACTGAGCCCTGTGTTGAATTATTTTGTTCATATCAATAGGTGACGGTCAATACGGAGGTTTTTCTTCTCAAAGTGCGTAATGAACGTCAGGAAGTATCTGGTCTAGAGAGTTAGGGTAGCTAGGTCACTGAAGATATTTGAAGAGGAGGTAGATGGATTTTTGACCTGTCGATGCCAACAATGATTCAGCTATGGTCCAATATAACATCAAGACAGTCTTGACCGTCCATATTAGTGAGTTCTGCTTCTTATGTCTTTAAATGCTGTAATTGGAAAATTAAAGAGGTATTTTTTGAGAACGTTTTGTTATCGAATGTAGCAATCAGAGAGAAAAAAGTATTTTGTGAGCCATGCCTTGCTGAGGTATGGGGGCTGTATTCACACTGATTCTGTGTCTACATCATGACCAATAAATGAAGTAAAAGTTGTAGAGAGAAGGAGAACTGTAGATTCCACATAACTTTGTCCAACACACACCGAACTGCGTGTGACAGTCTTGACGGACTGAATGATAACCTTTCTTACTGTAGACTAGGTATTTGGAGGAAGTGACCTCCATGTGCTCCTGTGAATGAGGATTAAGGGTTTGAATGAAACATAGGAACATAGTTCTGAGGATCAGAAGTTGGTTATTAGACATTTGTTTCTTCTCTACCAGGCACTAAGATTGTAGATGATCTGATTCTGGTCTCAGCAGTACTTTTCAGTCCGCATATCATTTCGTACATTGACTTGTCTTTCAACTGCTTACAAAACACAGCTTTGAATAAATGCAAACACCCAGGCACCACAAACCTCTTGACGGTCGAATTCTGACTTGTACTTCTTCCCCTTTGTGAATGTCTCAATCATGCTCTGACAATTGTTTGAGTGTCAACGATGTTTTTTCCAGTCGCACTCCTCCACTGGTTACCACAAAGTTTAATTGTAAAATATTTAGTGATTTGGCCAGTAATATAGGTCTCAGACTGGGTCATTTTCCAGTAACAAATGTGAGGCACAGATGGTTGAGCTCATAACAAACAGTAAAATGATTCACTGACCCAAATTCTATTCTGTCTTGGAAGTAATTCTGCTTAATCAAGTTGCTGGTAATGGGATTTCGTCACAGAACAATTGAATTTTGCAGAATCCACTTTATTTCAAGAAATGGAGAGATTCCAATGAATCCTAATCAGGAATCCTTCACGAGTGTTAAAGGTGATTGAGGGATTTTCTGCTCCCATACTTGCTTCTCAGGAAGGACGAAGTAAGGGAGAGTGATCAATAGGCTGCTGCTTCACAGGCATATAAGACCTTTCTCCCTCTCTGTGTTAGAATATACAATCATGTGAACTGGACACAAAAGTGGACCATGTGCATTCTCCTTGAACATTCTCTGGAATATATGATTATGAACTATGTGCACATGCATCATTGCTGTTGTCCTTTCTAGTACCTTTCATTAGTCAAAATGTCCCCGCTTTGTAATTTGAGACCATGCTTAAAAGCGTCATCATTATTTTTTAATAATGATTGATGTCTTCAGAATATGGTTGTTTTCAGCTATTACAAGGGGGCATAGCTTAAATTAAGGGGGGGGTAGGTATAGGACAGATGTTAGGGGTAGGTTCTTTACTCAGCGAGTCGTGAGTTCATGGAATGCCCTGCCAGTAGCAGTGGTGGTCTCTCCCTCATTATGGGCATTTAAGTGGGCATTGGATAGGCATATGGAGGATAGTGGGCTAGTGTAAGTTAGGTGGGCTTGGATCGGCGCAACATCGAGGGCCGAAGGGCCTGTACTGCGCTGTATTCTTCTATGTTCTATGTTCTAATATCAATACTTCTTAATAATAAAACTTATTCGCTACCTTTCGTCTCCCTGAGAAGAGAAAATATTTATCCAGCTGATGCACTTTCAGAAATGTATTGATGGGTCAATAATAAGGCAGAAGTGTTAAACACTAAGCCACTGTGCCGCCCAAAAAAAAGAAGGTCGCCCGAGCGGGTACTCGAACCTTGGGCCCTCAGATCAAGAGTCTGATGATCTACCGACTGATAAACAGAAACCAATCCACCCTCTAAACCTGTCCCACATTGTCACTGACTGTTTCAATCAAGGATGTATCAAACTCGGCTTCCGTTCCTGGCTTGGGAAGGGAATACCAGAGCGCATTATACCACACGAGCATCGATATTCCGTTCAATAATTTATTTTATATTTGTCAACATCATTCTCTTGCCTTCTCGCTAGAACCCTTGATCCCCTAATAAATCAAAAACGTGTCGATTGGTGTCTTAGTGACACTAACGTCTGTGTCTCCGTGCGTGAATGTGTGTGTGTCTATGTGGTTGTTGTCTATGTCTTTGTGTGTGAGCGTATTTCTGTCTGTATATCAGCCTGTGTGTTTCTATCTGTGATTGGGTCTATTTCTGTGTGACTGTATGTGTATCTGTGTGCCTCTCTGTCCTTGGATGTATTGTGCATGTTAGCATATGAGGTATTTTCCCCAATACGTCTGTGTATTTCTGTGTCTGCATCTCTGCAATGAGGTATCTGTTCTTTTTGGAGTGAAAGAGCTGACGTTGCAATAGACAGTGGTTTTAAAGCGAGAATTGCCCTCGTTTGACATTTCTCCTTACTTGGTCGGTCGGACGTGCATGTTTGAGAATGTCCACATTAATCATTCCGGTCTTCTCTGACTCGTGCCAGGGTCCTCCGCACATGGCGGGAAAAGGGGATGAGGGAACTGATTCTGGGCAATCTACCACCCGGCTTGGCCATTTCTGTCCTCGTACAGGCTGTTTCTCCAGGAATGGGAAAAAGGGAGGGAAGGGTGAGGGTTGGTGTGGATGACCCTGCTGTTAGTGCTTGCACGGTTGGTTTGGGGGGGGGGGGTATGGTGAGGTGTCTGGAAGTAGTCAGTGCACAGTGTTGTATCCATGCAGTGTTATTAGTGTGTGGTGCATACCACTGACTAATTACATCAGCTTGTACAGAATCGTTTTGAGTGGATCTTACAAATAGCAAGGAGAAGATAACATTGGTGTTTTAAACATCCAAACCCAAACTGTTGCACAAAACCTGTGCATTATATGGTCTGCAAATTAGGTACGCAAGATTTGTGGGTGCTGTAGTAGTATTGAATGATCTCAAGTTGCATCTGAACTATGCTAATGCTGTGAAAAGTAAATTCCATAAACATGTATGGTGCTGGTTGAAGATTATGCTGTAAACCAAACTGCAGACTAAGCTATTTAGGATTTGGTGTTGCGTGGTCAAAAGCACTGATGACTTAACTTGCTCTAAAGTAATTTTTGAGAAAACGTGACATTAATTATTTGCATTTTACATGGTGTCTGCATTCAGCATAGAATTCTTAAACTTTATGGTCAAACATCATGGAAGTCCCGAAGCTACAGGGTCAAGTTAGCTCCAGTGGATTAGGAAAGTACAGAATAGCATTTAGTAGTAGAAAAACACTGGTTGTTAGAGTCATAGAGTCCAACAGCCCGGAGACAGGCCTTTCGGCCCAGAATGGTTCTTTCTGACCAAAATGTACATCCACCGTAAACTCATTTCCCTGCCATTGCCCATATCCTTCTGTACCCTGTACCTTTCATATCCGTGCATTTTTCCAAATGCATTTTAAATGTTGTTAATGTACTCGCTCAAACCAGATCCGCTGGCAGCTCATTCCATATGCTTACCAGCCCCTGTGTAAAAAAAAAATACAAATTGCTCCTGAGGTTCCGTTTTGTTCTTTCTCCTCAGATCTTAAACAAATGCTCTCTAGTCCATGATTGCACAAACCGGGGAAAAAAGATTGTGTGCATTCACCGTATCCATATCTGTCATGATCTGTACACTCCTATACGGTAATCCTCTGTCTCATACACTCGAAGGTAAAAAAAGTCCGAGCTTGTGCAACCACTTCCTATAACTCAGACCGTTGAGTCCTTGGGATCATCTTTGTAAATGTCTCCTTCACTCTTTCCAGTTTAATAACATCCTTCCCAGAACGAAGTAAACAAAACTAACTATAACGCCGCAGGTTCAGCTTCACTAACATCCTGTACAGCTGCAACATGACTAACACCAAAGGAAAGGAAAGTGATTTAATGATAGTTAGCATAACAACTAAAACTTTTCATTAATCATCAGATGTGACTTGAGAAAAATTACAGATATTGTAGAAATCTGAAAATTCACAGAAGTTTAAGATTCAGAAATGGATGGCCATTAAACTGACAAGGAAAGCAAAAAGAGGACATGCAAGCTAACAAGCAGGAACACGAATGCTGCATAAATCTAGGATCAATATTTTAAGAAAAACTAAATTAAAACAAAGTCAAATTTGGAAATATGTAATCGGGAGAGGAAAATTTATTGTGGAGAACAGGGAAATGGCTAAGAAAATAGCCGTTTACTTTGCATCTGTCTTCATCGAGGAAGAACAAGGAAATCTCTGAGAAATACCACGTGACCATACAGGTCTTGTAGAACGAAAGACATAACGACAATTTAGATCAGTAACGATGCAGCCCTTGAAACTGTAGGTGCATTGAGCATTACTAATTCTGACAAACTGGTTATAATTCAAATTAAAACGTCAGAAACATGTCAGCAAAAGGAGTATTAATTGCATTGTCGATGACTGTGTTTTATTTTCGTGTACATTCTGCAAAGGCCAGAGGGCATTGGAGGTAAATGGAGGCTATTAAATATCAAAGTTTGTGAGAAGATTTGTAGCTCGGGTGCTCGTTGCTGTAGTTCTGTTCGCCGAGCTGGGAGTTTTTGTTGCAAACGTTATGTCCCCTGTCTAGGTGACATCCTCAGAGCTTGGGAGCCTCCTGTGAAGCGCTTCTGTGGTGTTTCCTCCTGCATTTATAGTGGACTGTCCCTGCTGCTTCCGGTTGTCAGTTCCAGCTGTCCACTGTAGTGGCCGGAATATAAACAGCTAGCGATCCACATCCACGAACATCAACTAGCCACGAAACGACACGACCAGCTATCCCTAGTAGCCACGCACGCAGACGACAAGCAATATGAATATGACTGGCACAACACTACCATTATAGGGCAAGCCAAACAAAGAACAGCCAGGGGATTCCTAGAAGTACGACACCCATCCACAAACTCCATCAACAAACACATAGGCCTGGACCCAATATACCGGCCACTACAGCGGACAGCTGAAACTGACAACCGGACGCGGCAGGGACAGGCCACGATAAATGCCGGAGGAAACACCTCAGAAGCGCTTCACAGGAGGCTCACAAGCACTGAGGATGTCACCTAGACAGGGGACGAAACGTTTGCAACAAAAACTTCCAGCTCGGCGAACAGAACCACAGCTATTAAATATCATTTAAGCGTTGTAACTATATTAGCTTACTTGCAGTGTGGAAACAGACCCTTCGAACCAACAAGTCCACACCGACCCTCCGAAGGAGGAGCAACTCATCCAGACCCATACCTCCACATTTACCGGCTCACCTTACACTATGGGCAATTCACCTAACGTGCACGTCTTTGGACGGTGAAAGGGAACCGCAACACCCTGCGGAAACTCACGCAGACACGGGGAGAACTGACAAACTCCACACACACAGTTGCACGAGGCAGGCATTGAGCCCAGCTCACTGGTGCTGTGAGATAGCAGTGCTAATCACTGTGCCACCGTGCCGACCAATTGACTGGAAGGAATACAAGCATCGACAAAGGAAAGAACAGATCGTGTATAGAATTGCAGACTACTTAAATTCAAATCCTTAGGAAACTGTTGGAATCTAAGAAATAGCATGTGATATTGGATATTTAGCAGTTAATAATCTTATTGAAGAGAACCAGTCTATATTTCTGAAAGCAAAATCATACATGATAAACTCCAGATTTTTTTAAAGTTGTTTCTTGCAGCATAGACGATTAAGAACCAGAAGGCTTTTCAGAAGGCTTTCTACTGCAGGGAGTTCATAACTAAAATTAATGTGACGACTATTTAGAGGAATATATGTAAATGAAAGTTAACGTTAGTTTGGCCTTCTTTAAAGGGAGTCAGAATATACATGTAAAGACTGTTGAAGCAGTTGCGTGGATTGCTTGTGAGACTGGATCTGGAGTATTGTGTATAGTCTTGGTGACCCGATCGAAGGAAGAATATCCTGATCACAGAGGAAGTGGAACGGCATTCTCCAAATCCCTCAAATGGCAAGATTCGTTGATGAGGAAACTCCGCCTCTTTTCTCGAGAGTTTCAAATAATGAGATGACAAGGTAGAAGCGGAACTGATGTCTCTCTGGAAGTTTAATTCACATTCAAGTAATGGCAGGGTATGTGACAGAACATTTAAGAATGCAATAAGGAGGAAGTTCATCACACGGTGAGGACTGACCAACACAATGCCATTGAAACCTGCTAGCAGGCATACTTAAAGTGAATTCCCAGATATTCCACAGATATGTCAACCGGAACAGAATAACAAGCGAACAGCGAGGACCAAATCTTGACTTGCCAATTTGCATCCAAATCAACTTAGTGTGTCGAGACAGAGGATGGTGATAGAATGTCAGTGTCCAATGGTGAATCACAGGGATCTGTGCTGTGCCCTCTATTATTTGTGATTCGGAGGTGATGGTGTTGAATTGGTTTGGAAATTGTTAAAACTCACACAACGCCATGTTATAGTCCTACAGGTTTATTGGAAGGCAATAGTGTTCGAAGCGCACAACCAACTGATGATGAAGCAGCGCTGAGAAAGCTCTTGCCTCCGAACAAACCTTTTTGTCAATAACCTCGTGTTGTGTGTTTCTTAAACTTATTATTCTCGGTATTCATAAATGATGGAGATGTGAATGAGGGGAGGGGTGGGGGAGTGTGATAAATGAGTTTGTGTTCAATACAAAGATGGGGGGATAGTTGACACTGACGAGGAAGATCTGATTTTACAGGACGATAATGATGGAATGGTCAGATGGGCAGATCAATGGCAGATAGAACGTATCTCTGAAAAATATGTGATGATGCACTTTAGAGCAAGAAACACACGGGGGGAAGTGGAAATGAATGCCAGCACACTAGGAAGCTCAGAGGGTTCTTCTCCACAGATTGCGAAATGTGAAGGATGTGATTGCATTGAAAATGGTGCAGGAGAGATTCATCAGAATCTTCCCTTGGATGGAGCATACCAGGAATGAAGAGAGGTTGGATAAGGTTAGGTTTGTTTTCGTTGGAGCAGAGAAGGATGGCACGCACGTGATTCAGAAGGTTAAGATTACGAGTGGCATGGATAGATGGATAGGCAGCAGATATGACTTATAGTCAATGGGTCAAGAACAAGAAAGCAAACGATTAAAGTGAACCCTTTGAGGTTTAGAGAGGATTTGAGGATTATTTTTTACTCAACGGGTGTTGGACTCTGGAATGCAGTGCCTGAGAGGAAAGTTGTCTCGGACATCTCACAAACATTAAGAAGAGATGTGGAAAAGGATTGGATGAAAAATGTTATTCTAGAAATGGATTTATGATCTTCTTTTTGTATTATTCTATTCAAACCTTGAGGTCCATGCAAGGCAGTGAATTCTGAAGCCAGAAGTCATTACTACAAATGATACCTCATCAGCAGATTATGTTCTGAATGTTGCCTGAACATCTCGCACGCCTCGGACATTGCCTGAACAGCTGTACTTTCCCAGCAACATACGTATTGACTTTGATTTCCAGCATCAGCAGCCCTTAGACATTGAATCTTTACAGTATGGAAGCAGGCCATTTGGCCCAACAAGACCACACCGACTCTCCAAAGAATATCACACTCAACCATATTCCCCTGCTCTATGACTTTGCATTTCGCCTGACTAATGCATATAAACTTCACAACCTTAGACTGTGGGAGGAAGCAAGAGCACCTGGAGGAAATCTAGGACACGAGGAGGATGTGCAAACTCCACACAGACAGTTGTCCGTGGATGTAAGCGAACCAACATCCATGACGCTCTGAGGCAGCAGTACTAACCACTGAGCAACGTACCGCCCTTACTTGCTCATAATACTGGAAATGGGATTGGCACAATGGCCAGTGTACATAGACTCACCAAGTGGGTAGCTGTAATATTGAAAATGATCTGGATCTCCTTGTACACCAGTCACGAAGAGCAATATTACATGACCAGAAAACATTAAGAAAGATAAATAATGTGTTAAGCATTAATTACGATGGATTTGAGTACAAGAGTATGGGTGTTTTACTACAGGTGAACAGGTTGGTGCGATCTCATCTCAAATATTGTGCACATGTTTACAGTTTTTATCTCCTTACGTAATAAAGGGAAAACCTGTCATTAAGGGTGGGCTGTGAAGGATGACAAGAATGATCGCTGGGATGATTGGTCTGTTGTGGGAGCAGCGTTTGGGTCTTCTGGGTCTGTGTTCCATGGGGTTTAGGAAAATGAGTGAAGATCGCAAGGCAATATATAGAATACTGTCAGGGCGAGACAGATTGGAAGCTGGGATGATAGTTCTCCTGGCTGGGGCATCTAAAAAAACGGGCTACCGTGTTACCAACTGGCAGGCCACTCTGCATTGAGATGAGCATAAACGTCTGCACTCAGAGACGGTTAAACTGGAAAATTCGCATTACATAATACTGTCGAAAACAAGGCACTGGATATAAGTAATAATTTTTAACTCCAAAGGAATGGGGAGAGAGCAATAGTATGGTGTGGAGCTGGAGGATCAGTCATCACAACATTGAATTGGGTAGACTGCAGTGATTACTGCAGTTCGTATTTTTATATTTTTCTGACAATTAATCACAATGACGGATATGTGCACTGTGTGGAAAAAGTGAATTGAGGGGATGTTTGGTATGAATTAGAATAGGAGAGCTTCAATATGTTGAATGATCTACACGTTTCCCGATGTTTCTCTGCAGTCTGTGCGAAAGCTCTGTTAATGTTGCCACAAGCTCTTTGACGTCGTGAAGGAGGTCTCTGCACGGTTGAAAGGACTATGTTTCCCATTCCCTATTCCAATATTGAGGATGGGGATGGGTGTGCTCTCCGGTTTTTTTCCTTTAAAACCTTGGAGCAGTTTGATAAAATTGAGTGCATTACTTGGCTGATTCGGAGACCATTGGGTGTTTATCACGCTGTGTGTCTGGTGTCACTTTTAGGTTAGACCAGGAAAGCACGTAAAATTTGCTTCCTGAAAGTTGGTGAAGCAAAGGTCCATGTTACTTATCCCAGATTTTAGTTCTCAGCATTTTATTAACTGCTTTTACTTTCCACCAGCTGCCAGAGTATTAGCCGGGTCTGGATTAAAAACCCAGTGACATTCCCACCACAGCAACATCTCCCCATGGGGAGCTTACGGAAAGCACACTGAGCAGTATTTTTTTTCTGCTGCTTGACAGTTCTATCAAAAAAAAAACAACTTAAATTATTTTGACTCTCGTGATGAGACTGAAATTCTGATAATTGGTCAGGTTGTAATTATTCTCCACTTAGGGAACTCGACATTGTTCAGAAATGGTGATTGAGAGTGTGCTGCTGGAAAAACACAGCAGGTCAGTTAGCATCTGAGGAGCAGGAAAATCGAGGTTTTGCGCCAGAGCCCTTAATCACAAATAAGGCCACCTTCTCCTCCGTCCCACCTCAGAGTTTATCTCTCCAACCAGGGGCTCCCAACCTCATTCTTGATGAAGGGCTCCGGCCCGAAACGTCAGCTTTCCTCCTCCTCAGACGCTTCGCGACCTGCTGTGCTTTTCCAGCAACACACTCGCAAGACTGAACTCCAACATTTGCAGTCTTCACTGTCTCCAGCTTGATTTTAAACTTACTGCTAAGCATGTTCCAAGGATTTCTACCTTGAAGAAGTTTTCCTCCTCTCTCTACAAAGATCTCACTGTACTCCCCATGTCCTCTCCTCTGCTCTGAAGCCTCTCCGACCTATTAACTTTAACCCGACCTCCTACAAGCACTCTAAGCTAATTTTTTCCCAGCCCCATCTACCTCCCATTTATCTCCCGTCCCCCAAGGAGGAGTGCGTTTCCCTCTGTTTCTCTCCCTGATCACGATTAAGTGATCTGTAGTGTTAGTGATGCAAGTCTTATATAGTTTTAGTAAAAAACAAGTTCTGCATCTTATGTTAGCGTTCTCTTTCAGTGCATTGCTGAAGGGATTGGGTTTAAAAGTAAGGAGTTCATGTTGCAGGTGTATAGGGTGCTAGTGAGGACACACCTGGAGTACTGCGTACAATTCTGCTGTCCTTACTTGAGAAGATGTACTGGAATTAGAGAGGGTGCAGAGCATGTTTCCCACATTGGTTCTGGTGCTGAGGGGGTTTGGTTATGAGGAGAGAGTTAGTAGACACTGATTATATTCACGGAAATTCAAAAGAATGAAGGGGAATCTTATACAAAATATAAAATTATGAATGTAAAATATAAGATAGATGCAGAGAGTATGTTTCCTTTGGCAGGTAAAGCTATGACATGAACGCATATCCTCAAGATTCGAGGAGGATATTTAGGACTGTGTTGAAAAGGGATTTCCTCGCCCACAGGATTGTTAATCATTGCCCAGTCAAGTAGTTGACATTACTTCAGTAAACGTTTTTAAAGCGATGATAGATACTTTTAAAACAATAAACGAATGAAGGGGTTAGGTGAGAGTGCGGGTAAGTGGAACTGAGTCCACGAAATGATTAGCCATGATCTTATTAAATAGTGGATCAGTCTCAAAGATAGAGATGGCCTGCGCTTCGTTCTTCTGTATGGCGCTCCTTGTTGGACAGCGTGATAGAGAGGCTTTGTCACAAAGCTTTGTAACTCGTTCATTAACAATTGTTGGCGAAACTAAATAGGTGTGGCGCATCTGTGAAGTAAAGACAGAGTTAATCTTTCAGGCACAATGATAATTTTTTAATACTACTAGTTTATCCTGCAATGTTTTGTTTTTCTTCATAATTCCAGTTTGCTCAGTTTTTTGCTTTATTAAAACATTGCTCTGTTTATTTCTGGAGGAACTCAGCAGGTCTGGCACCATCAGCGGAGACTGAGAAACAGATAGTTATCGTTTGAAGTCTAGTGTAACTCTTGTTCAGAACTGAAAAGGATAGGAAAACGTGGTTTTTAATACCGTCACAGCAGCGGAGGACGGAGTGATAGGAAACAGTCTTTGTGTCTGTGCAGTACAAAAGTCAAACGTGGGGGTGGTACTGATTACGTTTGCCATTCTTCTGAGGCCCCCGCTGACTACAGTGGTTTCTAAAAAACCACTAACAATACCTCCACAACCTCCTGAGCTATATGCTCCGAACTAGGGGGTGAAAACCATCTGGTCTGTGTCAATTATTCACATTCAAACTTCTCGGCTTCACTAGCACCTTCTCCGAAGTGGTAGTCTCTTCACTCTTCTCTGTGCCCTGTCCATCTTAAAGTTCTGGCAGGCTGCTGTTATCTTCCACTGTGAAGTCTGATGCAAACTATCAATTCAAACCCTCTTGCCGTTTCTTTCTATCCCACGAACTACTCCAGGCACATTTTCTAGCAGTATAATATTTGATCTTGTTTCCCTGTTTACATCTAAAAAAAATCTCTTGGAATATTCTGTTATGGTGTTAACAAGCTGACCGTCCTATTGCCTCTTCTGATTCCTATTGCATTCATTAGCTATCCTCCACCGTCATACCAAATTTTATGAGTTGCGTGAAGTAGAAGATAAATTGTCGGGCCTTTGTAACCAGTGAGTTCACATGAAGAGGCCTTTCAGGCTCTGGTGCCTACACCGCCCGAGAATCTTCAGAATCTTACCCAGGCGCGGATTCCCGGACGAACCTCTAAGTTTACTGTCCTGGAAAATAAATCGACTCGAATCAAATGCAAGCGAGAGCAAAGAAAAGGTTTACTTTCAGACTCTGCAGGGTCGATTCAATGCATTTGGCAAAATGCCTCATGTAAGCGTTGCCTGAATAACTATCACATACTCTCTTTATACCATATTTAACTTTTACTTATCATATTTCAATACCAAGAGCTTGGAACTTTCGAGCTCCTTTCCACATATGGAGTTGTTTTTCTCATTCCTTGACTGTTGACATGAGAGTTTACTGTCTTTGTAATTCCTTACTATCGGTTTAACCTTTACATTTTTTCTGTCTGTCTGTAATGCTTCGTAAAGTATTCTTTTACGTATTTCACACTTAATGTTAATATTGCATTACACCTGGCAACATCGTTCGAAATTGCTTCTGCACTATTTCCAGTTTAATAACATCTGACCTATATAGCAACGTGACCAAAACTGAACCCGATTCTTCAAGTACAGCATCGCTGAAGTCTTATATAACTGCAAAATAACCTCCCAACTTCTGTGCACCGTTCCCTGACTGATGAATGTCAGTGCGCCAAAATCATTCTTCACTGCCATGCCTACTGGTGAGTCCACTTTCAGATAAACATGTATTTGATCGCCAACATACTTCTGCTCCACTCCTTGAGGCCCTATCATTTACCATGAAACTCCCACCTCGATTTTACTTCCCAAAATTCAAGATCTTACATTTACCTATATTGAACACCATTTGCTATTTGTCGGCCTACTTCCCCAGCTCATCAAGGCCCTGCAGCAGTTGTTGGTAATTTTCTTCACTGTTACAATATCACCTATTTTAGTGCCATCCGATAACTTACTAATGATGCCTTGTAACAACCACATCCAAATCATGGATATAGATCACAAGCAGCAATGGGACCAGCACCGATCCCTGAAACAATCCACTGGTCATAGGCCTCCAGTCCGACAAGGAATCTTCCATTAGTACCCTCTGTTTCTTACCATGTCGACAATTGGGTGACCAATCTTCCAGCTCCACCTCAATTCAATGTGAGTTATGCTGCAGTGCAGTCTACCATGTGGATCCTTGACAAAGGCCTGACTGAAATCCATATAGACCAATCCTACCGCCCTGCCCTGGTAAATATTCTTTTTCACTTTATCAAAACTTCTAATAAATTTGTATGGCATGGTCTTCCACTCACAAAACATGCTGACGACTCCTTAACAAACCTTGTATCAGTAATGACAGCAGTAAATGGTATGTTGTCCTTCAATGTAAGATGTTTCAAGTAACTAAGTGAATTCATGTTCCTGCAATTGTAAAGTAGTGATGAAATAGTAATTGAGGCACTGTGCACTGATTTGATCTCCTTGATAAGGAACGATGTCCTCACCGCAGAAACGGATGATGGTACTATGAGGAGAGCGTGGAGAAACTGATTGTGTAATCTGTAATGCTGTGAGAGAAGATGATACGCTTGCATTGAAACCTGAGGGTGAGACATTATCACTTATTTCCGAAAGAGGTATTGATAGGGTGAGAAATTCGATACTTGACTGATTGATGTCATTTATTGTCACGTGTACCAATATATAGTGAGAAGATTTTTTTGTGATAGGTACAGGCGTACCATAGTAAGCAATGACATACAGATCATACAGAGAAAATAAACTTAGACAGAGGAAGGCAGATAGATGACATTGCACAAGATGTGCACAAGACGAGATTAACATGACCATTATTTGAAGTTAGATAGTCCATCCATCTGTCTTATAGGGCATTCCTAATAATTTACATGCCTCAATGAACTCTCCCCATATGAATGTGCAATTGGTGCGTGATACAGCAATGAACGTCATGTTGCTCACAGTCCCTGACTGCAGGCACTATACCTTCCTTCTGAAAGAGTTAGTCATTCCCACCAGCTTCTGACCTCCATACGGAACACCAGACTGTTTTACCGGAAGTAGAAGATGCCTTCTTGAAACTTCATAGGAAACATTTGGCTTCCCTCCTCACTGCCAGAAAATCACGTGAAAGTCTCATGTACGTACTACGAGCAATGCAGGCATGAGGAAGAATGTAGAACAGTCTATCTGCGCAGCCTCTGGTCCAATCCTTTGTCATGTTGGGACATCAATTCCCTCATTCTTTCCTTGTACAAGTGATTGAAGGGAATGAAAGACCTCCTCCTGCTCCTGTGCCTGTGATTCAATTTACTGAATGGCTTGTTCCTTGTCCGTTTGCAAAAGGCGAATGTCCTCATTGAGTTAACACTGTTTCCTGTTTATCTGCTCTATGTGCTGGCTAGTGTGATGACGCTATAAGTTGTTATTTTCTCCTGGTTCCTTTTAAGAGAGAGAGATTGAACGAGAGGTTTCAAGCTGGCAGGCTAACACTACTTGAGTAAACACCTTGTGAAGCCTTGGGTTTATTTTAACCCAAATTGAATGGATTTGGTCAGAGATCATAGATTAGTATTTCTGGGTTTTGGTTTGTCTGTAACGTCAGAGGTTATTGGTGTCTGAACAGAGTTGGCGGCTTAAGTGAATATCCCCTGGCTGCTACGCTATCTGAATTTTCTGTAGATGCTGTTTCGTTTTCCTTTTCATAGAGTCATAGACATGTACAGCATGGAAACAGATCCTTCGGTATAACCCGTCCATGTCAACCAGGTATCCCAACCAAATCTCGTCCCACCTGCCAGCACCGGCACATATCCCTCCAAACACTTCCTACTCATATACCCATCCAAATGCCTCTTAAACGTTGCTATTGTATCAGCCTCCACCACATCCTCTGGCAGTTCATTTCATACACGTACCACCCTCTGCGTGAAAAAAGTTACCCCATTAGGCCTCTTTTATATCTTTCCACTCTCACCCTAAACCCTCTAGTTCTGGATTCCCCCACCCCAGGGAACCGACTTTGGCTGTTTATCCTATCCATGCCCCTCTTAATTTTGTAAACCTCTATAAGGTCACCCTTCAGCTTCCGGCGCTCCAGGGAAAACAGCCCCAGCCTGTTCAGCCTCTCCCGGTAGCTCAGATCCTCCAACCCTGGCAACATCCTTGTAAATCTTTTCTGAACCCTTTCAAGTTTCACAACATCTTTCCGATAGGAAGGAGGCGAGAATTGCACGCAATATTCTTACAGTGGCCTAACCAATGTCCTGTACAGCTGCAACATCACCTCCCAACTCCTGTAATCAATACTCTGACCAACAAAGGAAAGCATACCTCCGTAACAGGCAGGACTTGAATTCAGATATTCAGGTCTAGAGCTACGGACATTACCACACAAGTTCAGGAAATGGTATCAAATCCTGAACTCTGGGTTAGAGGCAGAGGCACTACCCATTACACAAGGCCAAACGATGCCCAGAGTTTGCGACAAAAATGTGTTACTGGAAAAGCGCAGCAGGTCAGGCAGCATCCAAGGAGCAGGAGAATCGACGTTTCGGGCATAAGCTCTTCTTTAGAACTCAGCTCATTCCTGAAGAAGGGCTTATGCCCGAAACGTCGATTCTCCTGCTCCTTGGATGCTGCCTGACCTGCTGCACTTTTTCAGCAACACATTTTTCAGCTCTTTCAGAAAATAAGAATGTATGGGAAACGGGAAAAGTTGGCTGACTGGGAAGAGAATCGACTGGACCATAGAAGACAGATGGTAGATGACATTATTCCGACTGGAGTTCAACGTCCAGTCGTGTTCCACAATGGTCTGTTCTGGGACCTCTGCCCTTTGTGGTTTCAATAAATGACTTGGATGAGGACGTGGAAGGATAGATTGGTATGTTTGCCGATGACAGTGAGGTTGAAAGAGTTGTGGATGGGTTGGAGGGCTGTGGTAGGTTACAATGGGACATTGATAGGATGCAGAAATGGGCTGAGAAGTTGCAGATCGAGTTCAACCTGGAGAGTTGTCAAGTTATTCACTTTGGTAGGTCGAATTGGAATGAAGATTACAGAGTTAAAGGCAGGATACCTCGCGTGTGGATGAACAGATGCATCTTGGGTTCCATGTATATAGATCCATCAACGTTGCCAGGTATTTGATAGGGTTGGTAAGAAGGCATATGGTCGGTTACTCTTCAAATCCAGAGGATTGAGGTAAAGAGCAATTAGGCTATGTTGTGGCACTGCAGTGCACTAGTTAGACAACAATTGGAATTCTGTGTTCAGCTCTAGTCTCCTTGCTCTAGTTGGAAATTTCAGAGAGCGTGCAGAATAGATTTACCAGGATGCTACGAGGACACTAGGGCAATTTCTTCTGAAGAAAGTTTGAGAGAGCTCGGGCTTTTCCTCATTTGACCGAAGAAGGTTGAGAAATGAGTAAACATAGGTGTAAAAGATGATGAGTGGATAGCCAGAGACTTTTTGTTTTCCTTCTCAGGATATGGCAATTAAAAATGGGTATAAATTTATGGTCATCAGAGGAAGGTTTAAGGGATATTTCAGAGTTAAATTCTTCACGGAGAGAGTCATGTGTGCGTCGGCTAGACCACCCAGCAGTTGTTGTAGATACATTAGCGACATTTAAATGACTCTAAAATTTCACAAAGAAGATAGAAACGAAGTGTGCGTACGTTAGTCGAATCGTCGAGTAGGAAAGATGTCAGCACAGTATCGAAGGACGAAGGGCGTGTACTGTTCTATGTTCTATTAACATCTACAATTGTTTGGCTGTAAATTCTAGCTTAAAGAGCTATTATCAGTCGACTGCAATATGAAGGAAAGAAATCCTGCAGATATGCTCTGTGCTTTGGAAGATCTCAAATAGATATTATAACTGAACACCAGAAAAGAGGAAAGGCAGCAATTTCTAGCCTCAAGCACTGATCACTGTTGTCCACTTCTAAAGTGTGACTACGCACGTTATGACGCGTTTAAACGATGTAAGGCAGATTTCGATTACGTTCCAGCTTTTCCCCCACATTGAGTGGGCTTGCAATCCATCCCGTCCTCCTCCGCCTAACTGCACAGCACAAGCAAAGCTCAGGGTCTTTGTGTAAAGCAAGACCCCAATGTGTGAGCCTCCTTCAAGAGGTGGGGATGTCTTAAAACTGAAGCCGGAGTATGAGTGTCTGTAATATCCCTCACTGGGCTGTTGGAGACAGGTGGAGTGTAGATTGTATTGATGTGTGATGTTGGATTGTAACATAACAAACAGGGTTATTACTTATTCAGTTACAAATAGGGCATTTGATAGTGTTGTGGAACAGAGACCGCGGCCGTCAGGTATAATTCTTTAACGTTTGCATCACATACAGATAGTGGGTTATGAAGAAGTTTAGCATACTTAGTACACTTGAGTTCATTGCGCAGAACATTGAATTTCGGAATTCGGAAGTCGCGTTGACATTGTACACAACATTGTTGAGGTCTCTTCTGGAGTACTGTGTCCAGTTCTGCTCGGTCTCTAATAGGAAGAATGTTAAGTAGTTTGAAAAGAGATTTACCAGAATGTTTCTAGAAATAGAGGGACTGAGTTTAAGGGAGAGGCTGGATAGACTCGGGCATATTTCAGTGGACATTGTGAAGTTTAGTAGATACATTAAAGAGTTTTACAAAATCATGAAGGGTCCAGAGAAGGTGAATGGAAAGTGTATTTTACCTTTGGTAGGGGATTCAAGATTTGGGGGATGTTTTAAAGTTAGACAGGTAAAGATTTAAACAAGATATGAGGCGCAATTGTTTTACACACTGACTGGCTTGTGTGAGGAATGAAATTCCAAAGGAAATGGAGAAAGTGGGTAGAGTTACAACGTTTAAAAGACATATACATCAGGACATGGATAAGAAATCAATTTGATTCGTGTTGTGAGCTGTTTCCCTCCACCCTACCTCTCCAAATGAATCCCTGTTCGTTTCCACCCTCCGCCAATGCCCGTGACAGTGCGTGTGGAGGCCAGCAGAGGGTAGGATTGCATCAGTTTAAATAACACAGAGACTGTCAGACGTGCCCCACACAGACACATAGATATGTACGCATAAATATATTGATGGCAATGCAGATAAGGGGAGCCTATCAGGATTCCTTTTTGCGCCGTGGATTGTCAATATTTCATTCACTCTGCCTGGAGTGTGTCAGGATGTGCCTTGCTCCTTTGAAAGCATCTAGGAGATCGTGAGGACTGCAGATGCTGGAGATCAGCGCTGAAAATGTGTTGCTGGAAAAGCGCAGCAGGTCAGGCAGCATCCAAGGAGCAGGAGAATCGATGGTTCGGGCATGAGCCCTTCTTCAGGGCTTTCCTGAAGAAGGGCTTATGCCCAAAACGTCGGTTCTTCTGCTTCTTGGATGTTGCATGACCTGCTGCGCTTTTCCAGCAATACATTTTCTCCTTTGAAAGCATGCCAATATTTGACTGACTCCGTGGGACGATATCATTATTTCACATTCTTGCACGAATGAGTGTGGCAGGAATTCAGTGTGTCAGTTTGGACTTTGACTCTCTGTCAATCTCAATGTTTTGAAGAATTGCACGGTTTCTGGAGAAGTGTTGAACTCGAACAGGACAGCGACAAGTTAGTTACGTATTCAGGTATTCAATAGATGAACAATGCACAGCAGTGTGAGATGGTGCACTTTGGTAAGAAGCCTATTGAAAGACAATTTAAGATACTCTGTACATTCAAAAAGGAGTTGCAGGAGCAGACAGTGCTGGTTGTATATGAGCACAGATGTGAAGGTATCAGGGCAAGTGGTGAGAGCTGTAAATATAGCTGCTTAATTTCAGTACCTGAGCTGTTTACAGGAGAAGGTGCAGGAGGGAGCATCCGTGCACCCTGCATGGGAAATGGTGAAGCCAGTGCGTTGTGTCTCCACCCGCCTGGTTAACAAGACGGTGGAGAGTCCATTTGTTCCAGCTCACACAAAAGGTAGATTGCATTAGGGCTATAACTTTGAGGTTGTGCCGAGGAAAAGGAAAGTGTCTGTGTTAAGTTGAGACATGTGTTTCACTGAACATTGCTCCTAACTCAGGTGGTGGGACGTAGATGTTTCAGAATCTCCAGAGAAGTTATTATGGTCCTCTCTGGCTCGTGGCAGTGTCTTCCCAACTTAGCGGTGGGAGAGGGCGTGAGAGAAGAGATATTAGGCTATCAACCACACGGTTTGGTTATTTCTAACCTTCAACGGATTGTTTCTTCTGGAATGGGTGAAAGGAGAGAGGGACTGAGGGAGAAAGTGGGTGTCTGTGCTGTTAGTGCTGGTACAGGTGTTTCAAGGGGAAAGGTGAGGTGTCCAGAGTGACTCAGTGCGCAGTGTTGTGTGCATGCAGTGTTGTTAGTGTGCGAGGTGCGGTGTTCGGTGGGTGGGGTGGGTGGGCGGTGATGGAATATTGGAGAGTGAGAGATGCAAGGTGCTGCATGCAGTAGTGAGAGAGGTTCAGCATGAGCCTTGTTTGGTGTTGGTGTTGCTGTATCTCTCACACAGATATGCAATGAGTGTGAGAGAGCAGGGAGAATATGTTGATACTTATCCAGACAGAGCAGCAAAGGCTATTCGTACTTGTTCTGTATTGCTGGACATTTCTTCAGACCACAGATACTGCACTCGGTTGGGTGGTGAGCTCAGACCATGCTCGGCGGGTTTGGTGGTGTGGCCTCGATGGGAAAATAATGGTCCTTCTCTGGGGCCATCCGTTGAGACCTCTGTACCCCTGTCAACAAATCGTGGTGTAATTGTTCCTTATCTGCGACACACGGAATGCGCTGTCCTTCAGCAGCTCCGAACTAGAATGTCAACCGTGTGCCCATTGTCCTTTTAAAGATCGCACCAGTGCCAGGGATCACGTAATATCCAGGGGCATCCGGGCAATCGTAATGGTGAGTACCTCCATGATGGGTGGGAGAATTGGTCTGGCACTGAATGAGAGGGAGACCAAGGCGTTGGGTGGGTAGTTAATGACGAGGTAAGATAGTGCTAGGAATCTACCTCGGCCTTGTGCAGAACATCCGTCTGTCACACTCAATGAAAATGACATTGTAACAGATTATTGTTAGACTCAGCACAATGGACCAACGTTTAACATCTCCATGTTTTATTTCCATTTTATATATTGATGGAAACTTTTGCTATCTGTCGTTGCATTCTGTGCTTTTTTCACGTTCCCTATAGGTCTTTTTGTGGTTTTCTGCTGATCTTTATCGTTTTCCAAGACTTCTTTTTCCTGCTGCTCTTAGCCACTTTGTATGCGTCCTCTTTCAATTGGCAGCCTCCCTTCTTTCCTTTGAAATCCATGGCTGATGTTCCCTTTTCGTGTAGTCCTCCCTTAACAGTGGGAGATATTTTTGCTGATTACTTAGAAAAAAGCTTGAAATTCCTCTACTGTCAACTGTCCCAACTTAAAATTTTTGTTTCCTATCTACCTTAGCTAAGTCCTCCCTCATTCTATTGCCGTCTCCTTCATTTAAGCATTTGATCATGGTACTGCATATTATCTTCATACGCTCCAACTGTATTCTAAATTTAACCAGACTGAGATCGCTCCTTCCAAGAGGATCCTTAACCATGAGGAAATTAATTATTCCTAAAGCATTACACAGGACCAGATTTAAGATAGCTTGCTTTCTTGTTGGTTCCATTACACGTTGTTCTAGAAAACTATCAACAATAAACTCAACACTCTCCTCCTCAAGGTTACCCTGACCGAGCTTGTACGAACAATTGAAATGTAGATTAAAATCCCTCATGAAAGCAGCCGTGAAACTTTTACAAGCATAAATTCTTTCTTTGTTTGTTGCCCGCCCAAACGTGATGTTATTATTTAGTGGCTGAAAAACTATGCCTATCAGTGATTTTTCTTTGTTCAACGAAATTATAATTTCCACCCAAATAGTTCAAATCTTATTGTCCATAGAACCTATAACATCTCTCAGCATCACTCTGGTGTCATCCTTTTACATCAGAGGGACGCTACCTCTCTTGCCTTATTGTTTGTTTTTCCGAATTGACTGATTCCCCTCAATATTAAACTCCTGGTCAAAACCATCCTGCAACCATGTCTACGTAATGGCTACTAACTCATATTCATTCGCGATAATTTGACTGTTAACTCTTTGATCTTGTTGCAAATACTACGAACATTCAGTGAAAGTGTCCTTATGTTGTTTCCTTACCCCAATGATGTCTACATACTCAAGGAATATCTCACTAGTTATCACTCCTTTTCCCTTCTTTCGTAGTGTGCCTTGAACTTAAAGCATCCAGCACACACGCTCACCTGCTGCTTACCTTTTCATTTACCATCATACTTCGTGTGGTTTTCCCTTTCCCTTCCCCCAGCTCACGTGATTAAAGTCCTGCTCACCGTGAAATTCATTGGTTTCGCTGGAACTCTGGTTCCTCGTCGGTTCAGGCGGAAATCATGTATCAGTACAGGTCTCTACTGTTCCAAAACTGAAGCCAATGCCCAATGAAATGGAGCTTTAACTTTCCTACACTGCTCCTTTAGGCACGTTTACATCCGGAATTTTCTTTACCATCAGCGAATTTTCACGCGGCTCGGGCAGAAATCTGGAGAATATAACCCTTGAGGACCTGTTCCTTAATTTTGCTCACAGTGCTTGATAATCCCCAAACTGATCCTCCTTCCCGGCCTTGTCTATGTTGTTAGTCCCAACGTGGACCACAACAATTGATTCCACTCGGTTCCATTCCAATATCTTTCAAGCTGGAAGTAGATATGCTGCACCTTGGTACTGGGCAAGCAACACACTTTCTGGGTCCGATTCTGCTCCAGCTTGCAAAGGATACTATCTATCCCACTAATTATCGCATCCCATTTAATTACCAGTTTTCTTTTTGCTCCCCCTCTTGAATGTCCTTACGCACCATGGTGCCGTGCTCAGCTGGTTCACGCTCCCCCAGCCCTCTTCGTTATCCACAAGGGAGCAAGCATTTCATACCTGGTGGATAAGGTCAAGAACTTATCCTCGTCCATTCCTGAACTCAGGATCACCCTGCCTGCCTCACTTGCAATTACACAGAGTTATCCCTGATCACTAACTGAATTTGAATTATGGAATGTTCCACGTGTGACTGCCTCCTGAATCAAAGTGTCCAGTTAACGCTGCCTCGCCCGGGCGTGCCACATAATTTGAAGCTAATATTCCAGACAGTCAATTCCGAGCCGGATTACCTCCACCGACCAACACTTGCTGCAGATGTGGTCACTGAAGTTCATTATGTGATCAATCAACTCCCACATCACACAGCTGCAGCACATCATCTGCCCAGATATCTTTACTTTATTAAGATTTTTATTAGTTTATGCAACATTATGAGGTAATTAACTTGTAATACTTCTCTGACCTGCTCTATTTCAAATAATCACGTAAAACGTACACTAAAAAAGAAAAAAAATGTAGTTTTTCACCAATCACAAAACAAAAACGACACAGAAAAGCTTTACTTTATCAGTACACCACCTTTTTTTGGTTACAAGAAGAGGATGGGTGGGAGATGAGACACGTGTAGTGTCTCAAGTCAGTCGCTGCCCAAATATATCACTACATTCAACCTTCCAGCAGCCCCCAGCCATCTCTGTCACCGGTCCCACTTCTGCAGAAACTGAAGCAATGTTCACTGCACAACTGTCCATACTGAATAGATACCTTAACCGTGTTTTTAGAGCAAGACAGTGGTGTGGTCTGCATATCTCCCCATGCTGGACAGATCCTTGCTTCTGGGTTTAGAAATCAGTGCATCGGTGTGATCTGAACTGCCCCCCATGTTGGACAGATAACTCGAGGACTGGTGAGGCCTGCACAGTAATGCATCCTGGGCAGATTGCTGGGTTGCACTGAGCCTGGTCTGCACAGTGGTCCAGGCTGAGCCGATATCTCATTTGTGTTTATAATTATCCTGTCTTGATCTGTGAGCTGGATTGAGTATCGGATATAACTCTTGATATATCACAACTCCAGCTCGTCCTCTTCCTCTGTCAAACACCGTATTTCCGCAACACGAAGTCCATTAAGTAATTATCGAAGGAAACCATAAATATCTATCCCTCTTGTAATGGATCAGGAAGACCTCCTCAAAATACACGATAAAGGTATTCACGATCTGATCGTTTTATTATTTTTAATCAAATGTGAGGTGATGTGTTTCCAATGCAATTCGGTTGGTCAAAATCTTTGACATGAAGCAAAACACAATTTAATCAAACACTGTCGAAAAACTACAACAAAAGTAAGATGTGGTAATTCCATTGGACAACTTCAGAGAATAATATATTGTTTTACTACTAAACAGTAAATGATCCAACATGGTAACAACTTATAAACTTACACCTGTGAAAATCAAATTCAGAAAACAGATTATCTCACGTGTATTGTTCCAATCCAGGAGGGAAAAGCATCAAAGACAATTCTTAAAGAAATTACAGAGAGACAGTGTAGCAGCAGGAGAGATTTATTGCTTTCCAACCTTGCTGAGACACCAGCAATAAGTGGACAAAGCTCAAAATACGAATCTTGGCTCTGCAAGTGTTTGACAATCCCTCCACTGAAACAGATCACGACTCTATATTGCCAAAACGCCCACAAAGAACGGACCATACCCACACTACCTTCGCCACTGTAAGAACCTCTTAATAACGGCCTACGCCCACATAAGCAATTAAATTCTGGTAAGATAAATGTTAAAGTTAAACATAAATTAATAAAAGAAATGGATAATGAAGGCCTACTGGTCAGACGCAGAGCCCGTCGTGAGCCCAACACTTCCTATCCTGCCAAAACGCAGTAGAAGCTTCGAGGTTTTTAAGAGAAAGCATCTCCTCTCTCCGTCACCTCTAACTTTACAATTGCAGACATGCCATTAGCCTAATGTTCTGAGATATCAGCATGCAGAGCAGACAAAATATTATTGAGAGATATAAGCTTTGTGGTAAAATGTGTGAACTGGAACTGTTTTTTCAGTGACTGCACCTGACGGTAGGCTCCAAGAATCCTAACTGCGACACTGACGGTTTCCTCTTCTATTAATAAGGGACTTCCTTCAAACTGTTCTCCCATCGTAACAGCGTCAGCGTCATCCTCAACACGATTGGTCTCAGCAGCGACACCGTGAGAGAGGAAGAGAATCATACAACAACAGACTGGAAACTGATTACAGTGGATCAGAATCTGAGAATAATAGACTGGAATGTTCCAAAAATGGACAGGAGTTTATACTGGGCTCTTTACGAGCTTTCTCCAGAAGGGACCTGGTTAGAGTGTCAGATGGAAGGTGTCCTGATGAAATATTCAGGCGGGTTATGAGCACATCCTCACCATTGTCCCTGTTCCTGCTAAGCTTATTTCTGTCAATTCTAAAAACGATGGCGAAGTTTATTGTTGTTTTGTTCACTCGTTATTTAACAAATACATAAACTGTTATCTTCATTTCCAGTCGCAAACTCCATTTCATTTCCATGCGCTTCAGCAGCCTCTAAGAAGGAACAAAACTGTTCAGAATCTTAAGTCTCCCTGAACTGTTTTACGTCTCTGTATTCTCTTTGTCACAAAGCGTGCCCACGCTCACACCAAAAATATCCCCAGTCTCCAGCTCGGCCTCACTCCTGTTGCTGATATCACAATGATCTAGCACTTTGTTCACTTCAGACATTACGGCTCCAGTTCTCTTCTGACAACTCTTGCAGTTATAATTATTTTAACAACAAACTTGTTCTTCACTCTACTGTTATTTCACACAGGGACTACGTATAAGAGTAGAAATGCCACTGGACGTGTAATACAGAGGTCGAAGCGATGACTTTAAAGGCATTGTTTTAAATTCTACCGCAGCCGATGACAGAGCGTAAATTTAAATGATAAAAATTGGAATGACTTCTATTTTTACAAAAGGAATCCATAAACCTTTTATGAATTCACTGATTGCCTTTGGTAAATGAAACAACATTATTGCCCAGTCTGGACGAAGTCTGACTTCAGACTCACAACAATATGTTTGGCTCCATGATGTCTTGAAAAATGGTCTCGCAGACAGGATCAATTTAGATGGAAAACAGAAGTTCCCCTTGCCAGTGATGCTGATATGCCGTGAAATAAACTGTCAGTGCAGGAGATCTTCAGCGTCTGAACTGTTTGAGAATCTCAGCAGGTATGGCACCCTCTGTAAGGAGAAAAATAGATAATG
This sequence comes from Chiloscyllium plagiosum, assembly GCF_037043375.1. Classification (NCBI taxonomy): domain Eukaryota; kingdom Metazoa; phylum Chordata; class Chondrichthyes; order Orectolobiformes; family Hemiscylliidae; genus Chiloscyllium; species Chiloscyllium plagiosum. The sequence continues at coordinate 43,307,366 of NW_028270178.1, forward strand.
ATTCCAGTCCAGTAAATCTTAAGTCAGAACAGAAAGCACCCGGAAAACAACATTAGTTATGCCGGTATCAGGGATGTTTTGGTTGCAGAGGGGTGGGAGAGTTGTGGGGAAGGAAGTTTGAATTGAACGAAATGCGAAGTATCCAGCCAGAGAGAGATAGTGAAAGAGGGGTGGTTAGAGAGAGTGAGAGAGATAGCGAGAGAGATGAAAAGCAAGCGAAGGGATTGGGGTGCTGATGAACTGGAAGAAAAATAAAATGACAGGTTATTCCAACATTGCCGCTCTTCCCATATTCCAGAATATCATTTTAATTTAGGCACTTCCTTGTTTAAAGTGAATTTTGTACACTCTCGATCTCTTCTCTAAATGGGGTGTCCAAATCTATTGAAAATACTGGTGCTGCCTTTATAGATGTAGAGATGCAGAGTAAGGTAATGTTACATTGTCAACTGCTTCTTTTGAGAGAGGAACTGTTACTGTGGGAATGTGCAGAGGTGAAACGTCTTTCTCAGCCAGGCAGAGAATGGGTGCACAATGCGTTTGGGGAATTGACTTGTTCCTTTCATTGAAATATCAATTAAGGCTCTGTGGATGGATTTCTCGGGTTTGTGTTGCCAGTTGCTGAGTTCATTCAGGGAGTCCCGAGGGTCTGCTCACCCCACTCTTGACACTGAATTTCCTGAGTGTTTGGCCCATGGTAAGCAAATGGAGCCAAGACTACACAGAAGGAGAGCCTTGAAATTAGGGAAGAGCACGGTAATTTACTTTCCGAACTGGGATTTCGAGGATTTTTTTTTTAATAAACTGGAACCATTCAGGTGTAAATTTTGAAGCCACTTTGTTTCAAAAACGATGTAGCAACTGAGCTGTGTTCACTCCTTCGGTTTAAACTGTGTTCACACACCAGGAACCGAATGAAGTGAACTGTTTCATGTCTGGAACGTTCGTAGGCAGGAGTGGGGAACAGATCAACCGTCTCTGGAGAGCCGTCCTTCAATGTATTCACGGGATGACAGAATAAATCTGAGAGGAATACATTGGTTCCACCTCCAAAGGAAAAGGTACAGAAACAAACTTCCAGAAATCATGGTTACTGATAAAAATAATGAACTGCAGGTAATTAGAATCAATGAAGTGAATATTGTTGAAAGTCTAACTGAACTGGACCTTGGTAAGTTGCTGCATTTGATGAGCTACTTTCCAGAGTATTGCGGAGGTGGCGATAGAGCTCTTCGAAGTATTACTGATTATTCTTCAAAGCTGGTTAGAACCTGGAAAGGATTCTGCAGTTTGGAAAGCAGCTATAGTGAACCTAAGTATTTAAAACAGGGAGGGGAGTGAAAACAGTAAATTAAAGAGTGGAAACCTCGATGTAAACCTGTGAGTAAAATATTGGACAATTTCATAAGGATTGTGTCGACTCGATATTAATAGAATGATGATATGATCTCGTATATTCGGCCTCGATTCAGGAAAGGGATATGATCTATGATAAACCCCTTGGAGTTTGTGGAGGTTGTCCATTGTGACATCAACAAGTTAGAACTAGCGGGAGTGGATTATTTGCATTTTAAGAAGATGGGTGACAAGGTTGAGTAAAGGAGAGTGGAGAATTTTCGACTCTATGGGTTAATTGGGGTGAAACATACACCATATGGATTAAAAATTGGATACTGTAGAAAATGAAGAGAGTAGTGCTCTATCTTCAGGATTGAAGGCGTGTTGGGCATCCAAAGGATCAGCGTTTGGGCAAAAGCTGTTGACAAGGTATAAAAACTGTTCACATGTGAACAACAAATATCATCATTCACATTTATTTTATTATATTGTGAGAGGTTGGGAGTGCTATTGATGAAAAGTACATGGATGTCCTTGGTGAAAGTACACCAGCATCATTCTTATGGGTCAAGAAGTAAATGATATGTTGCTCTTCATGCAAAATGATTGAAATGCCGGCGTTAGCACATTTTTCGCAACGTTAGTGCTTGGAAAAAGCATTTGGTGTACTGTGTACTTTTTTGGTCAACTTTATATTTTAAAAATCTCCTTGTCACCAAGGCAATGCTAAGGAGTCTCACCAGACAAAACCCTGGGATGATGGCACCACGAGGAAAGGGTGAATAAACTGCGTGGTTAATTTGTAGTACTGTGAGACATTGAGAAGTTGAAACTTCATTATTATGGATGGACATTCATTCTGTCCCAAACAGCTCAATAGGGTGGAAATTCCATTCTTTTCATTAGTTGTTTGATTCCGTACAGTTTCTGTGCCACTGCAGAGCCCTCATGTCGATTCACAGAGAGATCCAGGCTATGAAGGAAATCCGAACACTTTAATGTGCAGTTGCTGTGTGAACCTGCACTGAACACGTTCAAAACAGTCCTGTCAGCCGCAACAACATCTTCAATCTGAAACAGTTCGCCATTCCCCACCAGTTTCTGACCTCCGTGTCGGCCAAGGGACTGCCTTCTTGGGGATGGAAGACGCCTTGCAGAATCGTTAAAAAGATTGGATTCATTCCTACTGCCAGAAAACCATTCTAGATTAAAGCAATCTTAATTGCTTTATGAAGCAAAGAGGATGCAAGTGGACCAGTCTGCCTTTGCAGTTCATGCTCTATTTGTTTGTGACTTTGGAGCATCTCTGTCACCTTCCTGTTCCTGTGTAAGTGAATGAAGGGCTTAAAGGCCTCTTCCTCTTCCTAAGTGACTCCAGTTGCGAAATGATCTCTTTCCGATCCTGCTTAAGTAATATGTGGAGCTGATGAAACTCCTTCTCTTCCTGTGTAACAGGCAGAGTGTTTCAATGAGGTATTCTTTCTCTTGTCTAATAGTTTTGACGGGTTGAATTGCTTTCCTACATTCTTGTGAAAACTAGAATCATATGCTGAGCGAGTTCCTCCATTTACTATGAACATGTGTTGCTCTGTTACACGAGTGTTGCCGACAATTTAACAGCATAATATTGAATGTTGTGTAAATGTTTTTGCAAATGGACACAGACTACTTCAGTACTGAGGGATGACAATTTGTTCTGAAGTTTATGTAGTCCTCAGTAAAAATCTCTCCTTCTGATCGCAGTGGACTCAATTGGTTGAATGGCCTGTTTCCACTGACTGTAAGGATGCCCCGATGACAAACTGGAGATGCCTGGGGTGAGGAAGTTACTCTGAGGACCTCCTGCAGAGATGTTCCACGGATGAGATTATTGATGCGTACAGATGATAAACATCTTCACTTGTGTTGTGAATTACTCGAAACAGTGGGGAGCTTACAATCGATTCGCGAAAAGTACAATTTGCTAATGGTCCTTGACGCATTACTCAGTCAAATACTGCCTTGATATTAATGCCACCGCTCTTAGTGAGGCCTCGTAGTCACCTCTTGTATTCGTATCAATAGGTCATGCTGTGGAAGCAGGGAATATTTTCTTCAAACAGGGGGTAGTGAATGTCAGGAATTCCCTATTCCACAGAATTAGTGAGCTAGATCACTGGAAGTGTTTATAAAGTAATTCGACGGACTTCGACCTGTCAGAGTGGTGAGGGCTATGAAGAATTGTGTATGAAAGAGGAATTGAGACCAACAGCAGATCAGCCACAATGTTAGTGAAGGGCAAGTCAGGCTTGAGGTGAAACGGGCTCCTGTTTCTGATCTTTTTCATTCTGCATTTGTCAAGTTTTGAATTATATTTTACTGGAGGTGCTGCTTTTGAGTGTTGTGGTCAGAGGGACCAGAATATTTTGTAAGCCATCTCTGGGTGAAATATGGGGACTGCAGTAACAATGAATCTGGGTCTACACATGACCAAAGAAATATTGAAGCACATGTTGCAGAGAGGGGAAGCTATGTAAAGAAAGATGAAGGGCCACATTTTTACAATATATTTCTTTAATTATACAAAGCATGTGTGACGGTCGTGAGTGGCTGAATGGTCTCATCTGTTTCTGTGCACGAGGCTGTAGGAGTATGTGGCCTCCAACTCCGCCAGTCTGCTGGTTTGAGGAGCTGAATGGAAAATTTGGATGTAAGACTGAGCAACAGGAGTAGGTCATGAGACACTTTTTAGCTTCTCCGTCAGACATTGAGATTGTGGCTGTTAGGCTTGTGGCCTCAACTCCACTTTCCTTTCAGTATCACATTATCACTCTCTGTCAGATATTTAACTAACACAGTTTTAAATAAATGTCAACAGAAAAGAGCACAAAATTCTGGTGAAGCAAATTCACACTCCAAAGTCCCTTTTAGAATTTCCCCTTATCCTTATAGAATAATAGAGCATAGAAACAGCCCCTGTGGTCCCACTAATTCACGCTAACAATAATTCCTAATCTGATCCAGTCCAATTTGCAAGCGGTATTCCATATCCTTCTAAATTCTTCCTATTCATATAAAAATTCAGATCCTTTTTAAGTGTTGTAATTTTACCTGCCTCCAACACTTCTTCAACCAGCTCACTCCACACATGCACCACACACTGTTTGAAATTGGTGCCAGTACCTATTAAATCTTTCTCTTCTTGCTGCAATACTTTGCCATCTATTTGTGGACTCCACTACTCTAGAAAATAGACCTTGGCTATTCATACCATCATGCCTCTGACGATGTTATCAACCTCTATAATGTCACATTTCAGGCTGCTATGCTCCAGTGTAAAAACACCTCAGTTTGAAGTCTCTCCCTTTTTTCTATCCCTCCAGGCCCAGCAACATCATTTCATATCTTTTCTGCATCCTCTCAGATTTAACGACATTCTTCATATAACAGAGTGGAGCGAATTAAACGCAATATTCTAAATGTGGCCTCACTAACGTCCTGTTCTGACGCAACGTGACGTCCCAACTCCCACACTCAATGCTGTGACCAATAAAGGCAAGTATACCAAACACTTTCTGCGCCGCCCTGTCTACCTGCGACTCCATTTTCAACGAACTATCACCCTCCAACGTTTTGTTCAACAATAGTCTCCAGGGCCCAAACATTAACTGTATAAGTCCTTCGCTGTTTCACCTTACCAAAATGCGACACCTCACAGTTATCTAAATCAAACGCATTTGGAACTACTTGGCTCATTGTCTCATCTGATCAAGGTCATCTGCACTTTGAGATAATAGCCTGACTTATTTTAAGATATATATTTACATGTGCTTACGTAATTTAAAAATAAAACTTTTAATGTCTTCGCAATATCGTGTTAAAATGAATGTGCCTTCTTCTTAAATTACTTATCCAGATTAATTCAATTCATCATTTACCAGCTGCACTCTACTCAATGCCTTGTACGGTTAATAAGAACATCCCTCATTCTTAGGCCTTAACTGTGAATCCTTCATAATATGATGCCTTCACCGCAAGAATGAGTAAATATCTTTGAAAAGATTTGAAAGCAATTGTGTATCTTTCTTTCAGTTTCGGGTATAAAAACTGCATCCAATACATCAGATGTTGTCTCCACGATGCCTTGTATAGAGGCAGTAAGATATCGCTCAGCTCATGCATAATCCAAGGTGGTTGTAATAGCTACTAATTTTTTGAGGTGTTTTACGTGATGGATGTGATTCCCTTGAATTCGAAGAGCAACAATTTTTGTTTTATATGTTGTTGCATTGGTTTGTAACTTTGGGGAAAAATGTTAAATCTGAAGCAATTTTAAAAGGGAGAAGAAGACAAAATTCTTTGAGAAGGTGACTAAGAAGGTAGACGAGGGTAAAACGGTAGAAGTGGTGTATATGGATTTTAGTAAGGCGTTTGATAAGGTTCCCCATGGTAGACTACTGCAAAAAATACGGAGGTAAGGCATTGAGGGTGAGTTGGAGGTTTGGATTAGGAATTGGCTGGCTGGAAGAAGACAGAGGGTAGTCGTTGATATTAAAGGTTCATCTTGGAGTGCAGGTACTAGAGGTGTTCCGCAAGGATCTGTTTTGGGACCATTGCTGTTTATCATTTTTATAAATGACCTGGAAGAGGGTCTAGAAGGTTGGCTGAGCAAGTTTGCAGATGTTACGAAAGTCGGTGGAGTTGTTGACAGTGAGGAAGGATGTGTCAGGTTACAGCGGGATATAGATAAGTTGCAGAGCTGGGCAGAAAGGTGGCAAATGGAGTTCAATGTAGGTAAGTGTGAGGAGATTCACTTTGGTAAGAGTAACAAAAAGATGGGGTACTGGGCTAATGGTCAGATACTTGGTAGTGTGGATGAGCAGAGGGATCTTGGTGTCCATGTACGCAGATCTCTGAAAGTTGCCACCCAGGTAAATAGTGCGGTGAAGAAGGCTTATGGCGTACTGGCTTTTATTGGTAGAGGAATTGAGTTCCGGAGTCCTGAGGTCATGTTGCAGTTGTATAAGACTCTGGTGCGGCCGCATCTGGAGTATTGTGTGCAGTTTTGGTCGCCATACTATAGGAAGGATGTGGAGGCACTGGAATGGGTGCAGAGGAGGTTTACCAGGATGTTGCCTGGTATGGTAGGAAGATCGTATGAAGAAAGGCTGAGGCACTTGGGGCTGTTTTCATTGGAGAAAAGAAAGTTTAGGGGTGACTTGATAGAGGTGTACAAGATGATTAGGGGTTTAGATAGGGTTGACCATGAGAACCTTTTTCCACGTATGGAGTCAGCTATTACGAGGGAGCATAGCCTTAAATTAAGGGGTGGTAGGTATAGGACAGATGTTAGGGGTAGATTCTTTACTCAGCGAGTCGTGAGTTCATGGAATGCCCTGCCAGTAGCAGTGGTGGACTCTCCCTGACAAATTGAACGTCATTTATTTCAATGCGAGGGGCCTAAAAGGGAATTTTTGGATTCCCTACAGTGTGGAAACAGGCCCTACAGCCCAACAAGTCCACATCGACCCTCCAAAGAGCAACCCACCCAGACCCATTTCATTATATTTACAATTTACATTTGCATGGGTAGTTTAGCATGGCCAATTCATCTTACGTGCACATCTTTGGATCGTGGGAGGAAACTGTAGCAACCGTAGGAAACCCACGCAGAGAATTTGTAATTCCACGCAGACAGTTGCCAGAGGTGAGAATTAAACCCGGGTCCTTGGCCCTATGAGGCAACAGTGCTAACCCCTGAGCCACAGTGCCGCCCCGAAAGGCAGATGACCTCAGGGCTTAGTTAGGAACATGGAACATGGGATTGAGATATTTTAGCATTTACAGAAACATGGTTCAGGGATGGACAGGACTGGCAGATTAAGGTTCCAGGACACAAATGCTATAGGAAGGATAGAAAGGGAGCCAAGACAGGAGAGGGAGTAGCTAATTTGATAAGGGATAGGATTACAGTTGTAGTGAGGGCTGTTATTCCTGGAAATTCATCCACGGAAGTTATTTGGGTTAAACTGAGAAATAAGAAATGGATGATTACCTTATTGTGATTGTATTATTATAAACCCCCTAATAGTCAGAGGGAAATTGAGAAACAAATTTATAAGGAGATATCTGTAATCTCTAAGAACAATAGGGTGGATATGGTAGGGTGATATGTGCATGGAATGAGCTGCTAGACTAAGTGGTGGAGGCTCCTGCAATTGCAACATTCAAAAGGCATTTGGATGCACATATGCACAGGACTGATTTGGAGGGACATTGGCTCGGTGCTGGCAGGTGGGACTAGATTGGATTCGGATATCTGGAGATCAGACCAGCCACAATCTTATTGAATGAATCGGGCCGAGCCTTTCGAGGGCACGGGCCGGGTCTCCACACCGCACCAGGTCCAGTCGCCAAACTGCACTGGGCCCAGTCTCCCTGCTGTACCGGGCCAGTATCCAGATCACATCAACCGCAATCTCCAGGTTGCACTGCGCACAGGCTCCAGAACACACCGGGTCGAGTCTCCAGAATACGCCAGGCCCACTCGCCAGACAGCACTGGACCCTGTCTCCAGAATCATTCTTCAGAACGCACTGGGCCCAGTCGCCAGGCAGCAAATCTCCAGACTGCACAGGGGCCAGTCTCCAAACCACATTGGGCCCAGTCAACAGAGCGTGATGAGTCTAGCCTCGAGGCCGCACTTGCCCAGTGACCAGTACACACTGGCTACAGTCTCCAAGCTACGCTATGCACTGTCTCTAGTCGCAGTCTCCAGAGCACTCTGGGTTCAGTCTCCAGGCTGAAGCGGGCCCAGTCTCAAGAACACAACGGGGTCCAGTTTGCAGACGACACTGGTCCCCGTCTTCAGACCACACATTCCAGTCTCAAAACTGTTCTGGGCAGAGTCTCCAGACCATTGCAACCCCAGTCGCCAGGCCGCACCTGGCCCAATCTCCAGACCGTGATGGACTGCTCCAGCGCGTGATGGGCCAGTATTGAGAGCACAACGGCCTCAGTCTCCAGGACATATTAGCCACAGTCTCCAGACCGTGCTTGGCCAACCGTTTTGACCAACCTAGACACAGTCATTAGACCTCACCATGCCGAGTCTCAAGATTACATCAGAACGAAACTCCAGGCTGTAACAGACCCTGACCCCAGTGGCCTCACTGGACGCCTCAGGCTGATGTCAAGAGCACACCAGCCCCAGTTGCCAGCCTGCACATGGCCTAGTCTCCAGACGATGCTGGGCCCAGTCTGCAGGCGCACCAGGCCCAGTGTCCTGTCTGCACCAGGTCCATTCTCCTGGCAGCGCCAGCACCAGTTTCCAGGCAGATTCACGCCATTGTCCAAGTGAAAGAAGGTCTCTGTCTCCAGCCCAAGTCTCTACACCGCTTCGGGGCCCGTCTTCTGAACACAACAGGCCCAGCATCCTGGCTGTATAGGGCCAAGTCTCCAGGCCCCAACAGGCAAAGGTTCCAAGCCGCAACTTGTCCAGTCTCCATCTGCTTCTGACCGAGTCTCCAGGCCACACTGGACACACTCTCCATGCAAGTGTCCGGACCACACTGGCCGCAGTCTGCAAACTGCAACTAGCCCAGACTCGAGAGGGCAATGGGCCCAGTCACCAAGTTGCACAGCACCACTCTCCAGAACGCGCCGAACCTAGTCTCGAGACTGCACTGGTCCCAGTCTGCATCGGGCCCAGACTCCAGACCGCACATGGCCTAATCTCCAGGCCACAGTGGCCCAGTCCACAGACTGCAATGGGACGAGGCACCATACCCAGTCTCTCGACCACACGCCATGCCCCGTTTTCAAACCTCACCTGGCCCAGTCTCCAGATCGCACTGGGCCCAGACTGCGGACCCCACCAGGTGCGTTCTCCAGACTGCACCGGGCCAAGTTTCCAGACTGTATATTGCTCAAGTATCCAGGCTGCACCAGGCCAAGTCTCCAGACTGCAGCAATGCCAATCTCCAGATCACACCATGCCCTGTCTCCAGAACGCACCAGACCCAGTTTCCAGACCACACTGGCATCCGTCTCCAGGTTTCACTAGGCCCAGTCTCCAGAGCACCTCGGGCTCAGTCACCAGGCCGCACTGTGCTCTAAATCCTGAGTCCTCACCATCCAAAACCAAAGTCCTGTCTGGAACTGACCTCCTCCTAATCCCACTGGTGCAACGTTAAAACTTACATTTTGGGGATAAAATGCTTCCACAAAGTGTAAAAAAGAGAAAAAGAAATAATGAGCTGAGCAGATGCCGCCATCTGTAGAAATCGCACAGCTGGTTCCCTGTTCAAAGAATGACTTTCGAGTCTCAGAGCAGTTTTGTCCTATTTTTTGCAATGCTGTTCCTGAGATATTAACAAAATGAGATGACGATGCCCCTGTTTGCTGTCATTGGGTTTGCTTCAGGAGTTTACAATCCGTTCCCATTGTAATTTGGAATAGTACATCAAAGAAAGATTGAACGTTAGAGAAAGTGCCAGAAAATTCTAACTTAACCTCTTCCGCAGTGCTTTCTAAGACTGTTCTGTATACAATTGCACTGCTATGGTCTGCGCAGTTTCCTGTGCTGGACAGGTATCCAATCAGTGTTTACAGATCAACGCTCCTCTGGTCTGCATACCTCCCTATGGTTGACAGATATCTCGTACGGGATTATAGATGATTGGACTGCTGAGGTCTGCATAGCTCTCAGTACTGGACAGATATCTAGACCGGGTTTAAAGATCAATACACTGCTGTGGTCTGCATCGATTCCAGTACGGTGCAGTTATCTAGTCCGGGTTTAGACCGGCACAGCTGTGGTCTGCGTAACCGCCAGTTCTGGTATCTCGTCCAGGTTTATAGATCAATGTAGAGCTATGGTCTGCACAACATCCCGTGCTGGAGGTATTAAAAGTCAATGGGTCAGGCAGCATCCAAGTTTCACGAAAATCTTGGAGATTTTCCTGCACCTCAGAAGCTGCCTGACGTGCTGTGTTTTTCCAACGTCACACTCTCAACTCTGATCTCCGGCATCTGCAGACCTCAGTCTCACCTTTATAATTTAATGCACTGGTGTAATCTTAACAGTTTTCCACCCTCAACAGGTTGCTGGGTTTGGACTGAGCAGTGCGTGGGCTACACAATTCTCTGTGCTGAACATGTATCACCTCTGGGTTTATTGTGTCTGTGAGGTGGTTTGAGAATGTGACAGAGGTAACGATTTCAGCTAATCTGGCAATGCCTTTATTTTAGGTTCTAATTCTTACAATTGGACCCTCCATCTCTCACTCCATTGATATATGCAGCAACCTGTCCTGGCAGCAACCACAACCTCTTCATTCAGAAGTAGATAGCCATTCCAATCGTCTTCCTGTCTCCATGTAGAAAGCACAGATGGCCTCTCGTAAAAAGGGCATCCTCTTGTTGCACAGCTCAAAATACCCAACCCCTCACCTTGCCACTGCCAAACAACCACATCAAAATCTTCGTTGTGTCTAAAACGTTGATATTGTTCGCAAATAGCTGAGACTCCAGCACTGGTCAGCGTGTCACTGCAGTCGTTATTTTTTGCGAAACTGATAAAAACTGATTTATCCCTAATGTATCGCTGCTCACGGCTCAGTAATCCGTCCTCCCCGTATTCCCATGTAACAGTTTTAAAGGGCTCAAAATTCCCTTACATTTCCTGTGTAACAGGATTGAGAGATTAAACGATCTGCTCCAATTGCTGAGTAACAGCCTCGAATGACTGAACGTTCCTGTTTAAAAATATGTTCTTCTTGAAGACACTCGAAGGTCTCAATGGCCTGATTGAGTAGATGTGAAGTTGTGAATTGTGCTGAATATTTTGGTTCCACCAGTGAACTGTCCACTTCTGACTTTATGATGAAGGCAAGGCTTTTGATGTGGCATATGCTGCTCGACAACAGTGTCCAGTTGGATATCCAGTTTCCATTTACTCGGACATTAAGAAGTGGGTCCTACTTTGCAGGAGGTGGTGCCGCATACCAGTGTGGGTGCTAAATTCAATATGAGGATGAAACTTTCCCTGCTCCAGGGCTATGTACTGGGTGCTCTTGCAGAGACTGTTACGGACAGATACATCAGTGACAATGAGTTTGAAGAGAATGTTTCACTGCTGTTGTTTCCCCCCATCTCTTCCCATAATTCCATTGCTGTGTATTTGAGGCTTCGCCCTGCTCAATCAGTGGTAGGTGTGAAGACACTCTTGGTGATGATCATTGAAGTCCCACCCCCAGAGTACGTACTGTGTTCTCTTCACCCTCAGTGCTTCCTCCATTTTATTGTCAACATCATGGGGAACTAAGTTATTACTGAGGGCTGTTGTGGGCCAGGAGATATTCATCATCCGGCGATTTCCTTGACCATTTCTGAACTGTTTCCTAGAGATTTCCCGGTTTCTGGAATCAACGTTGGGGAGGTCTAGGGATTCCTTTCCCGAGTGTATCCCACGGTATCCCACGGTATTCCAAACACTGGTGGATCCCTCCTATCCATGGGTCAGGATATACCCAGGGATAGTGGTGGTGCTTCATGAAACATTACCCATCAGGCCTAATTCTGTTAGTAAGACGATATCAGACTGTTTCCTGACCGGGTCAATATGTGGAATAAAGGAGACGATTGATCAGGGAATAATGGGTTCAAAAGATGAATGAAACTCACTCTATCCCACTGTGTGTTGTATTCTCAAAATAGACTGAGGAAATTAATTTCTACATTGAGGGAAATGGATATCATTTAGGAGTAGGGAGACATGACGAGAGTTTGACTGATTGGGAACAAAATATCCAGAGCTTTTTACTGCTGGGACTGTTAGACAGAACTGAATTGGAAATTGGGAGATGTGAGAACAAAAAACGACATCCGTATGTCCATAAAAGCGGATTTACAGGAAATTGTTGAGCTATTATATTTATGAAACTCATTTTTTTGCAGGAAGTGCCGGTTGTGTTGTGTTTGGGGAGAGATTCTTACAGTGAGGATGAATGAGTCTCACCAAACTTAATTAACAGGAGGGCATTTGTGAAGGGGTTCTTTATGACTCTGTCACATTCTGTTCCAGGTATTCCCAGGAACATTCTATACCTTACATTCCCCAGAACATTGTTTACGTGAAATTCCCAGGAATGTTCCACACCCGACAATCTCGAGAACATTCCATATGCGACATTCCCTGGGGCATTCTATAGCTTATATTATTTGTTAACGGCCAGACCTCAGTGAATTGAGCAAAAGATCAGATTCCGAGGAAAGAAATCCCGTTCCAGGGAGAAGGAGACACTGTTCCGAAGTTCGCCGAGGCAGTTAAAGTGATGAGTATATTTTCCCTGCATGTACGTTTCTTCACGACAGAAGATTCGCCACAATTTAGACTAAACGACAGAAATTTCCAAATTCAATTTGTCTTGAAGGAATTGGAAGAGAATCCTTCAGGACAGCAAAGTTTTCACCCTCCATGTCAGAAACTGGAAAGATTGACCTGATTCTACGCTCGTGTGATCGGGTATGTGGGAATGTGTATTTGTCCATTTGGTGAGGGCGAGGAAGCGATTCTTGTACTTTATTACATTTTTTTATCATTAACTCAGATCTTCGCATTTATTATTCGCTCTCTAATTATTTTAATAAATTTCTGAATGCACAGACGCATTTGAAAATCTCACTGGGTCCTCAGTCAAACTGGTCGTATTATCTCCAGGCTGATGTATAATGTGTTTGTTTTCCTTCCCCACAGTTAACGTAGTGATCATCTACATCCTGCTTTACAAAGATTGTGGATTGTCTCCATGTGTCAGTCGTTATCTGGGAGCCATGGCAGTGGCGGATCTACTGGTCATTATCCTCGACCTGATACTGAGACACATTCCCATTGTTTATTGGGAACTGTTTTATTTCCTGTTCTCCATCCCCGTATGTAACATCCACGCCATCCTGCTCTATGCAGCCACTGACTGCTCTGTCTGGTTCACCGTCGCTTTCACCTTTGATCGGTTTGTCGCCATTTGTTGCCAGAAGCTGAAAAGTAAATATTGCCGTGAGAAAACGGTAGCTGTGGTTCTGGGAGCAGTCACTGTGCTGAGTTGTTTAAAGAACATTTTCTGGTATTTTATGCTCACAGCTCGATATTGGCTGCGGCATGCCTCCTGGTTTTGTGAGGAAACAAAAGCTGTTCGAACATCCCATGTCTGGGCCACAATCGAGTTCCTCCACTACATTCTAACCGCGGCTGTCCCATTTCTCCTGATTCTGCTGCTCAATGTTTTCACCGTCAGACACATTTTAGTGACCAACAGAGCCCGCAGGAGACTCCGGCCTCACACCAAAGGGGACGCTCAGTCAGATACAGAAATGAGAATTCGAAAAACATCCATCATTTTACTGTTTGTGATCTCGGCTAATTTCATTTTGTTATGGTCAACGTTAATGGTGTATTCTGTGTGGTACCGGATGCAATGGATTATGGATACCCCTTTTTATCTCCATTGGTTTGTGCTGGATTTGGGCTTTATGCTGCAACTCCTCAGTTGCTGCACAAACACTGCCATTTATGCCGTGACCCAGACTAAGTTCAGGCAGCAGCTGAAGAATGTGCTGAAATATCCCTTTACCAAAATTCACCAATCAATCAACTTCACGCATCAATCAATCCATCCTGGATTTTCTCAGTGCTGTTCAAAGTTTCAGCAATGACGCCGCTTGTCGTATGGGAACAGACTGAGGGTAGTGACAGTTTGTCCAAACTTATCGCACACGGCGTGACGGGGACACATTTCAATGTTTCTTTCAACTCAGCGGCCAGTGAAAAACAGCACCATCCCACTTACTATATCCCGCACTTCAATTTGTAAACAACAAAAATGTTCATTAAAACTTTCCAAGCAGAGAAGGAACGATGCTGGTGTTTGTCTTTGTGCTGAAGAAGCTGAGCAGAGGAGAGTCAAACTCAGCCACGTGTCCTGGTCCACAGTGAGGGAAGAGAACCGGACTTTGAGCTCGGGAATTGGTTCGACAGCAATCTGTCCTTGCTCTTACCTCTGCGCTCCCACTCTGAACTGAACTTCAACACATTTCATTATCAACCCGTATTGCACATGTCCAGTCAACTGCATCTCTCTCTCTGTCTCCCGACATCCTTCACTATCCCTCTTAAACAGTTGGACACTCTTGCACTGTCTTCCCATTTTCTCATTTCTCTACTTTTCTTTCCACACACACTCTCTCTCTCCCCTCTCTCTTTCCTCTCTCTCTTCCTTACTCTGTCTCCCCCAAATCTCTTTCACACACCGTCTCTCCACACTCTGGAGGCAGGAAACATGTTTCCGCTGATGGGTGATTGCTGAACCAGAGGACACAGCTTAAAAATATGGGATAGACCATTTAGGACGGAGATGCGGAGAAACCTCTTCACCCAGAGAGTGGTGGCTGTGTGAAATGCTCCCACCCGCCAGACAGCTGTCTATTCTCACATCCACGAAGCCTCCCCCACCTCGACTCTCCACCAAACTGAGTGGTTGGTGGAGGGGCTGGGCTGAGGGCAGAGAGAGAGAGTTGGGTCGTGGGAGAGAGAATAGTATGGATGAGAGAAAGTGAAAAGGACAAAAGAATAGGGTGATTGAAAGAGAGTGGGAGTGGAAGAGAGAAGCGGCGGGAAAGATGGAGTGAGGGGCGAGAGATAATTGGACGAGCAAGAGAGAGTTAGGGAGAGACAGCGGGATAGAGAGAGTAGAAGAGGGAGAGAGAGTGGGAGAGAGAGTTTGGGAGAGATGGTAGAGAGAGTGGGAAGAGAGAGTGGGGAAACGAGTGAGTGGGGGTAGAGTGATAGGGTGGAGGAAGAGAGAGGGTGCAGAGTGGGTAAAGGGTGAGTAGAGCAGAGATAGGTGTGAGGCGACAGAGAGAGTGGGAGGCGAGTATAATGTGGGATACATTGTTTGTGGGTGACAGAGTCGGGCAGAAGAGAGAAGCTGGTTGGAGAGAGAGAGACTGGGTGTTAGAACAAAAAGTGTTCGGAGAGAGAGTGGGAGTTCTAGAGAGGGTGAGGGGGACAGAGAGTAGTGGGGGAGAGAAAGTGTGGCGGGAGAAAGTGTGGGGGAGATACCTCGAGAGAGTGTAGAGAGAGAGAGAGGGGTGGAGAGAGTGGGGGAGAGTGTGGGGTGTGAGAGAACGGGTGAGAGAGAGAGTTGGGGTGAGAAAGAGATTTGGGAACGAGATAATGGGGGATAGAGAGTTTGAGGGAGAGAGAGTGTATTCAGAAATCCGAGTAGGAATTAGTGTACAAGCCTTTGCCAGGAGATTAGAGTGGGAATGCCGGTATAGGCAATTGCGAAGGGAGCAAAGTGGTGATGGCATCACAGGCAGTTGCTCGACACAGGGTAGGGATGGGGGTGCAAGCTGTTGCTCACAAGACATTGTGGGAGTGGGGGCACGGGCTATTGCTCGGAGTACGGATTGGAGACCGGGCACAACAGTTGCAAGGAGACCAGAGTGAGGATGGGATTTCAGGCCGTTGCTGGGACGACACTAGTAGGAATGGGTTAACACGTAGTTGCTCGGGGAAAACGGGAGGATGTGGTCACAGGGAGTTGCTAAGGTAACGATATTTGGACGGAATCAAAGACTGTTACAAGGGGAACAGAGATGGGTTGGGATCACAGGACTGTGCAAGGTCTTTGGAATGGGGATGGTTTCACACATATTTCTAGGGCAATGGAGAGAGGATGCAGTCACAGGCTGTTGCAAGGAGAAAAGCTTGGGAATATCTTCATGCACCGTTGCGAGGAGAAGAGAGTACAGACGAGTTAGTTGCCATTGCTCAGGAACAGAGCAAGGAGTGACAACAGACCATTGCTACAAAAGCAGATTCGAGATGGATTCATGGGCAGTTATTCAGGGGACTGAGAGGTGATGGGATTACAGATCCCCGTTCCGAGAACAGATTGAGGATGGGTTGACTGGACGTTGCGGGTTGGAAAGAGCGGAGATGGCCTCAACACGCTGATGCTCGGGGATAAACGTGATGTTCATTTAACAGGCTGTCGTTATGAGAAAAGATTGGACATGTGTTCAGAGACCACTGCAAGTAGAACAGCGTGCTGATGGAATGACAGTCCATTGCTATGTGAACAGAATGGGGTTGGGAAAACACGAGGAAATGGGAGACAATCTGTTGCAAGGAGAGAGTCTGGAGATGGAGTCGCAGGTTGTTGCTTGGAGAACAGATTGACGATGGGGTCATTGAACTCGCCCGCAGAACAGACAGATTTGAGGTCACAGGTTGTTCCTAGGGGAGCGGAGTGAGGATGCGTTTACAGGACCTTGCTCGGTGAACAGAGGGGTGAAGCGGTAACAGGTAATTACTACGTGAAAAGAATGAGGATGGGATCTAAGGCCGTTGCTAGCGGAACAGTTTAGGGTTGAGTTCACAGCCCGTTGTCAACAGAACACAACAGGATGCGGTCACATGTCGTTGATGGTGAATAGAATGGTTATGGGTTCACAGTCTGTTGCGATGATAACGTAGTTGATATGGGTTCATAGAACGTTGTGACGGGAAAAGAACCAGGATGCAGTCACAGGCCTTTGTCAGGAGAAAACACTTGAGGAATTGTTACAGACCATTGCTGGGATAACAGAGAGCGGGAGCTATCACAAGCAATTCCCAGGAAAACAGCGTGGTAATGGGTTAACGCGCTGAAGCTCGGGGACCAAAGGTGCTCCGGGTTCACAGGTCATTGCTGCGGAACAGACTGAGGATGGGAAAACAGGCTGTTGCAAAGGGGACAACCTGGGGATGGTTTCAGCGGCCGTAGCTTGAGGAAAAGAGTGAGGATGGGGTTACAAAATGTTGCTCCGAAAAGAGAGCGGGGATGGGGTCACAGGCAGTTGCTAGAAAACTAAGTGCGGACGGGGTCAGTGTATAATGCCAGAGGAACAGACTAACGATGAAATCACAGGCGGTTGCTAAGGCCACAGAGCGGCGATTGGTTCACAGCCCGTTCTCGAGGGAGAGCGCGAGGTTCGGTTCACAAGCTGCGAGGAGGAAAGCTTGGGAATGTTTTCAGACATCGTTGCTCGCAGAACAGAGTGCAGATGGGTTCTGAGGCCAGTGCAAGGGGGGAACAGATTGAGGACGGAGTTACAGGCTGTTGCGAGAAAGACAGAGTTGGGAAAGGTTCACAGGGCATGGCTGGAAGAATAGAGAGGGATTTGGTTCACAGGGCGCTGTCAGTGGAATAATGCGGGTATGCGATCGCAGGCTATTGCTGGGGGAGCAGAGTAAGAATGAGGTTAGAGTCCGTTGCTAGGAGGACAGCGTTGGAATGAGTTCACTGTCAGTTGCTCGGTGAACAGATGAAGGATGAGATTACAATCCATTGCTAGGAGGCCAGAGCGAGGTTTGGTTAACAGTCAGTTGCTAGTGGAACATAGTGGGGATGAGTTCACAGGCCATTGGTCGGAGATCGGCGTGGTGATGTGTTCATAGGCAGTTCATTGGGGAAGGCTGTGGGAATGGTTCGGTCTGTTGCGAGGAAAACAGAAAGGGAATGAGACTACAGCCCGTTGCTATTGGAACAGGATGAGGATCGTTCACAGGCCGTTGCGGTTAGACCAGATTGGTATGGGTTCAGAGGCCGTTATGAGGAGAACAAAGGCAGGATTGGGTCGCAGGCTCTTCCTGGGAGACGAGCATGGGGATGGGGACACAGGCGAGTACCATGGAGACCAGAATGGGTTTGGACTCACAGGGAGTTGCTGGGAGAACAGAATCACAGGTCGTCGTTCTGGATGGGTTAAAAAGTAGCTGGAAGGACAACAGAGCGGGTATGCGGTCACAGTTAGTTGGTTGGAGAGCAGAGTGGGGATGAGACCGTAGGCTGTTGCTAGAGAAGCAGAGCAGTTTGCTTTTATAGACCGTTGTGAGGAATTCAGTGTGGGGAGGGAGTTACAGACCTAGGTAGGGAGCACAATTAGGTTTCCAGGACATTGGGGGAGATCAGAGTGGGGACGGGATTATAGACCTCTAAATGCTGGACACACTGGGGAATGGTCACTGACGATTCGTACGACTACAGACAGAAGTTGGTTTCACAATCTGTTATCATAGAGTCATGGGGTCATAGAGATTTACAGCATGGAAACAGACCCTTCGGTCCAACCCATCCATGCCGACCACATATCCCAACACAATCTAATCCCACCTGCCAACACTTGGCTCATATCCCACAAAACACTTCCAATTCGTATACCCATGCAGATGCCTCTTAAATGTTATAATTCTACTAGCCTCCACCACTTCCTCTTGCACCTCATTCCATGCACGTACGACCCTCTGAGTGAAAACGTTGCCCCTTAGGTCTCTTTAATATCCTTTTCCTCTCAATCTAAACCTATGCCTTCTTGTTCCGGACTCTGAAACCCCAAGGGAAACGACTTTGTCTATTTATTCTATCCATGTCACTCATGAATTTACAAAACTCTAAAAGGACACCCCTCAGCCCTCGAAGTTCCGCGGAAAACAGCCATAGCCTATTCAACCTCTCTCTATAGCTCAAATGCTCTGGCCCTGGCAACATCCTTGTCAATATTTTCTGAACCCTTTCAAGTTTCTCAATATCTTTCTGATAAGGAATTGCAATATTCCAATTGTGGCGTAACCAATGCTCTGTATCGTCACAACATGATCTCCGAAGTCATGTACTCAATACTCTAACCAATAAAGGAAAGCATACCAAACGCCTTCTTCATTATCCTATCTACCTGCGACTCCAATTTCAAGGAGTTATGAACCTGAACTCCAAGGTCTTTTTGTTCAGCAACACTCCCTGGAAATTTATCATAAAGTATATGCATCCTGCTAAGGTTTGCTTTCCCAAAATGCAGCACGTTACATTTAGGTAAATTAAACTCCATCTGCTACTTCTCAGCCCATTGGCACATTTGATCCAAATACCATTGTAATCTGAGGTAACCATATTCCTTTTTCTCAAAAGCTCCAATTTTGGTATCATCTGCAAATTTACTAACTATACCTCTTATTCTCACACACAGATCATTTATAAGACCGATGAATAGTAGTGTACCCAGCACCGATCCTTGTGGCATTCCAATGGTCACAGGTCTCCAGTCTGATAAAACATCCCTCCACCACTTCCCTTTGCCGTCTTCCTTTGAGTCAATTCTGTATCCAAATGGCGAGTTCTCCATTTATTCCATGAAATCTAACCTTGTTCATCAGTCTCCCATGGGGAACCTTGTCGAACGCCTTACTGAAGTCTGCATATATATCACATCTACCGCTCTGTCCTCATCAATCATCTTTGTTACTTCTTCAAAAAACTCAATCAATCTTATGAGACATGATTCCCAGTGATTAAAGCCATGTTGACTATTCCTAACCAGTCTTTGCCTTTCCAAACGCATTCTGTCCGTCAGGTTCCCTGCAACAACTTGGCAGCCACCAACGTCAGACTCCCGTTCCCTGGCTTGTCCTTACCCCACTTCTTAAACTGTGACAGCACGTTAGCCAACATACAGTCCTCCAGCACCTCGTGGTGAGTATCGATTAATCGGTTCAAAGGCTGTTGCGCGGTAAAATAGTTGAAAATGTGTTCAGAGAGCGTTGCTCGTCGATAAGAATGTGGTCAGGCTAAGAGGACCTTGCTCAGGGAACAGAGTTATAGTGCAGATTCAGGCTGTTCCTCGAAAGACAGATTTTGATTGGTTTCACAGGGCATTGGTCGGACAGTACAAACGGTATGGGTTCACAGGGCTTTGCTATCAGAATAATGTGCTTATTGGATAATGAGCCGTTGCTGGGAGAAGAGGGTGAGGATGGGGTTTCAGTCCATTGCTTGGAGACGAGAGTCGCAACGGGGTAACAAGCAGTAGCTAAGGGAACAGAGTGAGAATGGGATTACAGTCCATTACTAGGAGACTAGAGCGGGGATGGGTTCAGAGCCAGGAGCTGGGGAACAGATTGGGCATGAATCCACAGACCGTGGCGAGGCGGAGAGTTGTGAGAATGGGTTCACTGGCCGTTGCCAGTGAAACAGAGTATGATGGTGTCACAGGCATTTGCTCAGAATACAGAGTGGGGATGACTTAAAAGTTCGTTAGGAGGAAAGCAGACTGGGCAGAGTTTCAGAAGCGATTGCTCGTGAAACAGAGTAGCGATTTGTTTGGAGATTATTGCTAGCTGAACAGAGTGGGGATGTGGTCATAAGTAGCTGGTAGGTAAACAAAGCCGGGATGGGGTTACAGCTTTTCGTGGAAGTATCAGACTGTGTATGGAATAACAGTTAGCTGCTAGGGTAACAGATTGAAGATGGCCTCACAGGCCGTTGCGAGGAGATCGGAGTGGGGATGAAGTTACAGGCCTTTTATACGTAACAGATAGGGAATGGGTTCACAGGCAAACGAGGGAGATGGGAGTGGAGTGGGCATAAAGACTATTTGTCCGTAACGGATGGCGCCTCACACTGTTGCTGAAGGGTGCAGAGCAAGAAGGGGGTTGGCGCTGTTGGTAAGGAACAGAGAGTGGATGGGGTTATTGGCCGTTTTTAGAGAAGTAGATCAAGAATGGTTCGCAGTTCATTGCCACGAGAACAGATTGGTTGTGGTCACCTGATGTTGCTTGGATTGGTTTTGCATATGGTTGCTAGGGCAACCGAGTGCGAATGGAGAGACAGGCCGTTGCTCGGAGAACAGAATGGAAACGATTCCACAGACCGGTTCTCGGGGATCAGTGCAGGGATGGGTTCACAGGTGGCTGCGGGTGAAACAGAGAGAGAATGACTCCATACGCTGTTGTGAGGAGAGTGGAATGGGGATAAGATCACATGCTTTTGCTTGGGGTATGGAGATGATGAGGGGTGACATCTGGTTCAAGGGAAAAAAAGCTTGGGCATGTGTTCAAAGACCGTTGTTCGGCGAACATATTACCAATGGGGCTAGGCACCATTGCTCGGGAACTGAGTGAGGATAGGGTGACAGGCATTTGCAAGAGCAGCAGAGTGACGATGGAGCAAAGTCGATTCCTGGAATGACAGTTTGGAGATGGGTTCACACGCCGTTGCTAACAGAACAGACAAGATGGGTTCACAGGGTGTTGCCAGGAGATCCGAGAGGTCTTGGGTCATCGGTCGTTGCTTGAGAAGAGAGTGGGAATGGCGTCATATGATTTTGCTTGCAGAAAACAGTGAGGATGGGGCTATAGGCCTCCGTTATAAAAATATGATCGGGATAGGTCACAGGACTTGGCGATGAGAACGGACTATGAGTTTGTCAATGGAACAGTTGTTGTTGGAATTAGGCATTTGGGTAAATGGGGAATGGCGATAAACCTCAGGCATCGCGGCGTGCGTTTCCCTCAGGAACACAGTTGAGACGATTTTAGGTTTTGCAGTAAGGAGTGATCCAAGTTTGTCTTGGGCCGTGGCGGAGATGGAAGAAGGCTAAGTGCAGTCCCTCAGCCTCAGAGAGATGAGTAATCCATAGAGGGCGATTCTGCCCCCGAGTAGAGTCCCATGAGGAATGAGGAAGAGAATATCAACGATAGCAGAGTCACTGGGGAGATTTAAGCGATTGCTGGACATGCACATGGAGAACAGTGAGTTGAGGGTTGTGTAGGTTAAGTTACAATAGTTGACATTAGGATTAAATCTTGGCAGAACATTGTGAGCCGAAGGGCCTGTTCTGTGCTGTACTTTTCTATGTTCTATGTTCTAGAAGTTCAAGTTTCTAAGGAGGCAAGAGACTGGGAGTGAGTCTTTTTCTGATTTAATACGACCCAACGTCAATACTCAAAACTGCTGGGGAGAGTGAAGGGAACCAAGGAATTGTCCAGCAGTCCAGAATCAGAGGTTAGGCCCGATCTCGGAGCACTCATGGAGTTGGCAGACATAGAGAGTGGGTGTATGGAAAAGAGGAAATTCCAGAGAAAGAAAGGTATGCAGGAAGTGCAGGATGTGAATGAGAGAGGAATGGATTTAGGAGATGGAGGACATTATAGAGATGGTGAAGTTGTAGGCACAGAGAAGATTACATCGAAAGGGAGGGGGTGCAGGAATAGCAGGATATAACAGAGATAAGGATGCGTTTCCGGGATAGTAGAATTAACAAAGATGACAGTGTCGAGGCGAAAGTAGTTAAAGGAGATAGGAAGGGGTTATAGGTATAGGGATCAGGTGTCTAGACAGGAGGAGGTCATGCTACCAGGGGACACATAGTGAAGGTGAATGGTTAATTATTTAGAGGAGAACGCAGGTTCAAGGCCAGACAGGGAGTTGGAATTGCCTCTCGCCTACATCCACCAGCACACGATGAGAAGGAAATACCCAGGCGTCTTGTCGGGCCTGGTGCAGCACATAGTATCTCGTGGATGAATAATGCACCATGCAGTCAACCAACTGACCGTACCATGTATCAGCATGCCAACTGGGAAGGAGGGACAAATCTCATCCAATATTGACCAATGTTTAAATTCTGATTGCTGATCTTTCATCAAATTCCTTTGTGTAAATTACCACTGACGCTTACCAAAAACAGTCATAGAGTCATAGAGACATAGAAATGTAAAGCATGGAAACAGACTCTTCGGTCCAACCCGTCCATGTCGACCAGATATCCCAACCCGATCACGTCCCACCTGCCAGCACCAGGCCCATATCTCTACAAACCCTTCCTATTCATATACCCATCCATGTTCCTCTTAAATGTTGCAATTGTACCAGCCGCACCAATTGCTCTGGCAGCTCATTCCATGCACGTACCACTCTCTGTGTGAAGGAAGTTGCCCCGTAGGTCAATTTTGTATCTTTCCACTCTCAACCTAAACCTATGCCCTCTAGTTCTGGACTCTCCGAACCCAGGGAAAAGACTTTGCCCTATTGGAGTGCAGGTTAACAGCTCCTTGAGAATGTAGTCGCAGTTAGAATGATGAAGAAGGCGTTTTGCATGCTTGCCTTTTGTGATCAGCTCTTTGACAATAGCGTCATGTTGGGAGGTCATGTTGCTGCGTACAATTATATTTTCCCTCCGATAAGAAAAATGTTGTGAAACTTAAAGAGCGTCAGAAAGTATTTACAAGAATGTAGTTCGGAGTTAATCTACGTGGAGCTGCTATACAGGTTGGAGCGACATTCCCTGGGGCGTGAGGGGCATGGATAGATTGAATAGCCGAAGTCTTTTCTCCAAAACTAGAGAGCTCCGATCGAAGGTGAGATGGGACACATTTAAAAGAGAACTAAAAATCTTTTTTTTCATACATTGCCTTGCACATTTGTGGAATGTGCTTCCAGAAAATATAATGGAGGGGTATAATTACAACATTTGAACGATATCTGGATTCGTTCATATATTAACAAAAAAACTTTGAGAGTGATATGGGCGAAGTACTGGCAAATGGAACTAGATGAATCCTACCACAACATTGTCTCTCATTCTGTCTCCCTCTGTCTACTTTCCAAACCCTCCCATTTACTGGTAATTAAACAATCACTCAGTTTTAATTGTCCAGTTTTAATGTGAGTAACTGTACCGCATAATCTTTAGTCTTGCTCATACTGGAACATCAATTTCCACCATTAAGCACTTAAGGAACATTTTTTATTAATCATTGTTGTGTTTTTTTTGACCTGCCGGTGACCTGCACCGTTCTTCATGTTGCACAGTGGGATTTCAGCAATGCTGAGGGACATATTTGGAACTTGTTCTATGTCTATACACCGAAAGACTGTGATAGTCACTCTCTGCTGATCATGTGCTCAGTAAGATGAGGAATCCGCTCATCGGTTGGCGATTCAGTCCAGGATTATTACTTGAATTTGAGAGGTATTTATTTTAATTAAGATATTGAAAAATGATACAAGAAATGCTGGGATGAATTCCTCGAAGTTATGTATTAAACTGCTGTGGACAGTCAGTAAGTTTAGAGAATTTAGTGACCCATTCTGGATGGGTCATGACGTTTTGAAATTGATGATGTGTACTGTACCGTTAAAGAGATTGCAAAATGAAAAACTGGCAAGCACCTGTCATGTGACTGACCGCTGGCTCAACAGAGAAATTTGAAGATGTAACATTTGAGTTGTAATATGAGATACTTCGTTGATTTTACAGCAGTTCGAAATCAACCAATCAGTTTAAATTATGCCCCAAGAAACTAAAACCCAATCAAATTTGAATTTTACTATTTTGGCAACATCAGCATTTTAGGCAGATAGCCACAAAAAGAGCATCTTCTGCCATCGAACAACTGTTATTCTCGCTCAAATCTACCTGTTATTTTCTCAAAACATTCTGTTCAGCAGAAGGCCAAAGATAAGCTCGGAAGGTCTATCGAGCATGATTGACTTTGCTGCCTCGTTGTGAAAATCGGGTTGTTGTAAATTTAATCGGTGCTTTTGGGATCAGTCTATTGTTCTGGAGAGGGAGATAGATAAATATTTAAGACAAAGAATGCTTGTAGTTGTAAATAGTTGTTGTTTACTGTACACTTTTAGAGGTAAAGAATAAAATCAATATTTTTTACCTTAAATATTGAAATTGGGGCAGCTTTCTATCATTATAACATGAACAGATTTCGAGGCGAGGTGAGCTTTTCTGTGTGTTTGATTTACTTTTCAGAAGGGTTTGCCCCATCATGTAAGAGTGGTGACTGTAGTTATAACATCTGTGTCCTCAACATGTCCAAAAAAGGAGCAGGGGCTGTATACAGTCGATTCTCTGTAAAATGGAATGTGGTATTCACAATCAGTTTAGCCATATCCCTCTGTAACAGGTTTGAGAGGATGAATGGCCTCTTCCTGGTCCCCTGTAACAGGCTTGAGAGGCTGAATTCCCTCCACCTGTGCCTCGATAACATACATGAGAGGTTGAATGCCCTCCTGTAGTTACAGCATCTGGGTCCTCAACATGTCCAAAAAAAAGGAGCAGGGACTCCGGAGAGAGATTCTCTGTAAAATGGAATGAGGTAGTCACAATCAGATCTGCCATGTCCCTCTGTAACAGAGAGGGTGTACATCCTCCTGAGAGGTGTAATAGCCTCGAGAGGTTGACTGGACTCCTCCAGTTTCTCTGTAACAGAACAGGGCGTTAAATGATGCAGCAAACCCGGCATTATGAGCAACTGGTAAACTGAATCTTATGGGTGTCTCTCTCTTCTCAGTTAGAGAAACAAAACCAACACAATGTGCACCAGGCGTTCTATCAGCAACACCTCATACAGTTGCAGTAACACTTCTCTATGTTTCCAATGATTCCCTTGGGAAAATATGCCATCATTTCGACTGTCCACCGCTTCAAGTGGCGAATGGCTAGTATGGGCTGAATGGCCTCCTCTTATCCCTCTGTAAATGGCACATGGGGTTAAAATTATTTCGCCCTGTTCCCGATCAAAAGTCTCAAAACTCTGAATGATGTTTCAAGGTTGTGAAATGGCTTGTTAACAGGGCATTTAAAACTACGAGCAGTATTGTTCAAAATCAGCGAACAAAAAATATTGTTACCCTGCATTAGGGTCCCTAGAAATATCCCCATTAGTCATTTTATGGATCTGGTCAGTTATTTTATTCCTGTCTCTTTTTATAAACAGGGTGGGACATCGAGACACTCCTGCAGGCTGCTGGCACTACTCCCAAATAAAAGGAAGAGAAATTAAAAAGACTGAAAGATTTATGGTCCATCCGTCAGCAATCCTCATCTTTTCCACACAGATCAATTAAATTTTCCCTTTTATTGTGATATGGAAAGTGATGTCAGGAAGGTGTTAACTACAACTGTTTATTCTGTGGATACGAATACTGTCATTCTCCATGGAATCTAATTATCTTAGTGGAGGGTCTTTATCTTTTAATGAGAAATGGGTTCAATAGGTTGTCCCAAAGTATGAGTAGGAGCAACACCGACTGTACTAACGGGGATCAGCAGTTCCAGAGAGAGGTGGAGAAGAGATCGGAAATTGAGAAGCATAGACTGGAACAGTCTAACAGAATGTGAGAACAATAGACTGGAATGTTACACAATGGTTCAGAATCTGAAAATATTAGACTGTAATGTTTAAACAATGGATCAGAATCTAGAACAGTACATAGAATACTCCACCAATGGTTCTGAATCTGAGAACGATAGACAGGAATGTTCCAACAACGGACAGGAATTTATCTGATCATGTTTGGATTCTTCCTACGAATTATTGGCAGTCATTACCATGGCGGATGCAATATGGACTTTAAATTATTCAATATTTTTATTATCCTATCCTGGCGATATTTGTGCCCCTGATACATCTCACATTGACCACATGGGACTCTATAACTGTTCGCCCCATTTACTATTCTCTCTCAATAACCACTCTCCAAACCACTACGAACAACAACAGTGAACGTGTTAATTCTTTCTCTTCCTCCTTCTTTCTCGTACTGAGCCTTGTGTATTGACGTACTCAGTTTTAGCAATGAAGAATGATTCATGGTTTCACTGTCCTTGCTGTTTAAATATTCAAAGCATGGAGGTCAATGCCTTCTGTTGTGGTTACAAACTCGATTTCCATCCTCTCAGTTCATCCCATCCCTGGCCAACATCTACACCCGAAGCAGACGAGTCAAAGCTATGATGATTCCTTTGGCCATGAGCTGCTTCCTGACATCATGCCCTGACCATTCCTAATTGAAAGTACTGACACCTCCAGAATGTACTTAACTGGATCCTCCTATCTGCTATTTGAAACTTGAACAATGAAATACTATTTTTACTCAATAATTTTATTAGGAACTTTCTCAAAAATTTACAAAGAATCTATATACAAATGAAAACAATACCAAAATACAGAAGGTTTGAGGCAATACGGCAGAGTGAGTGTATGTGGGGAAAGGAATCTGCCGCATCTGTCTGTTCCTTAACGTGGACACGCACATTCTCACTCATTGCCTTACATACACCAACGCACACATACACACTCCCGCTCTCTCCCAAGGACGCACTCTCACTTCCTTACCTCTCTCTCTCAAACACAGACACACACACACACAGACACACACACACTTCTTTCTCATATACAGTAAGCTAGTGTTTTCATATAAACCTGTTGTACTATAACCTGGTGTAATGTATTATTTGACCTTGTCCATCTCAGTCAAAGTCCAGTTCTTCCATATCATGACTTTTACTGGTTGGCCCCTCTCCATGCAAATAATATTTTCTTAACTTGATGCGCTCTTGTCTTCCATACTAATATTATCTGTTGCACATTATGCAATGCTGCTTGGACGTCATGAATTAATACATCTGTCACATCCACTTATCCACCTTTCCTGTCCCATTTAAAAAAAAACAAATACTAGTCAAATCTTTCAAACATGATTTATGATTCATAAAATCATGTTGGTTATGATGGATAGTGGTTTGACTTTGGAAATCACCTGCCATTATTGCATTAATAAGAGATTATAATAATTTGCCTTCAATCCCTATAGTGTGTTCATGACTTTTATTTCCCCAGTAAAGTCGGTTGTTCTTAGTCCTTCCCTCTTTATAGCCTTTATGTTTCATTTCAATTTCTGTGTAACAGGCACGAGGCTTAAAAGATCTGCTTCCATTGCTCTGTAAGAGGCATGAGTGCCTGATTGGACTCATTCTGTTCCTGGTTCACACGCTCAGTGGGGCGAATGTCCTCCTGCTGCTCCAACATTATAGTCTCCATGGTTTGAATGTCCTGCTACTATTCCTGACCCAGCTGTTCAAGACCTCAAAGGTCCTCCTCCGGCTGATCAATAGTAGATTTGGGGACTGGTGGAAACCCTTAGCTGTTATGTCACATTTAGAGGACTGAGTTGTGCAGGGAACTTCCGTTTCCCCATTTAGGTACTTCAACTAGTTATCTGTAAGGTTGTCACCCAGGTTATCTATCGTGCCTCACAGCACCAGAGATCCGAGTTCAATTTCAGTCTCGGTACAATGTGTGTTGTTTACACATTCTCCCCGTGTCTTCGTGAGTTACTGTCGGTTTCTCTAGATCCTCCCAAGATGTGCAGTTTACGTGGACTGACCAAGCTAAACTTTCCATATATTCGGGAATGTGCAGGCTAGATGTATTAGTCATTGAAAATGCCAGTGGACAGAGATTGGGCGGGAGTGTGGAGGCGGTGCAGAAGTTTGGATGGGATGGCCTTTGCAGGATCGGTGTGGACTCGATTGGTCAACTGGCCTGGTTCCACACTGTTTGGATTCTATGATAGACACGCTCATTGCAAAAAGAAACGAAACAGTAGAGGGAATAATCTCTGTGTTAGTTCCTTCAGCAAGGAGCATACATATGTGCATAATACTGCAGATGTGATGTCACAAGGTCATGTACAGCACCATCAACACTTTACCAGCCTTCTGAAAGGTTGTCACCACGTTAGAGCAGTCTGAGAGAATGCATAGCATTGTTCAAAGGTCATGGTCCTTCTCGACTCCTGTTGAAAATGTGACAATGACACAGCAGAAGAATAGGTAAATTGTGGGGAGATGATGCAAAGGTTGAGTTATGTCTCACTGAACATCTCGCCCTGAATTGAATCTACCATTAATTTCCCCAGTGCCCACTCACTCAGCTTCCATAGAATCATGTGAGGTGGAGCTCAGAAACAACAAGGGGAAGCAAACAATGATGGAAATATTCTAGGAAAGTGAAAATTGCAATTGAAATGTTGAGCATTTATAAAACATGAAATTAGATAGACAGGTTTGTGGGTATTGCAGTAATAATGGACAGCTTCAATTACATCCAAACTGTATTAATCCAAGGAAAGGCTAATGTTGGGTAAATTGATTTGAAGAGCATGTATGGGATTATTTCATTCCACATGATATTGATCACTGAGCTAGAGATCAGGCAATTTTGGAATTGGTGCTGTGTGATCAGACTAGCGAATTGAAATCTTTCCTGTCAAGGTGTTTTTGGGGAATTCAATATCTTACTATATTGAATTTTACATGATGTCTGAATATAAACCGGTTTTCTTTCTAATATTACAATATGTCCCTGTGTCATGCAAGCCATGAATGCACGAGGAAAAAGTTGGTTTCGGTGAATTTGAAATGATTTAATGAAAGGGAGACAATGTCTGTTATTTAACGAAATTCTGTTACGTGAACTATATATATATATATATATACATATATATACCTCCAAGGTTTAAATAGCAAAAGGAAAAGGTGATCCAAGGATGGTTAAAAAAATGAAGCAAAAAGTGCATTTGATCAAAGGAAATGCCTCAGTAAAATGCCAGATATTGTGGATTCATTAAAATTTGGAACGCATGATGAAGAAATCAAAAAGAGAAAACGAATGCAAATTGACAAGAAACACAATGAATAACGAAAAACCTCGATCAATATTTGGACAGAAAATAAAATGTAGGTCAAATGTGGAACAGTGAATGTGTAGACAGGATAATCTATTGTTGAGAACAGAAAAATGAAAGGGAAATTAAACAGTTTATTGATGCCTGTCTTCATGGGGAAAGATCCAGATAATATCCCAGGAATACCAAGTGACTGTAAGACTTGTGTAACGAAAGACGGCAATCATTCATCTCAGTGAGGAGGCAGTGTTTGAAAACATAGCTGGATTGTCCATTGATGATTCTGACAGACCAGATGTACTTCATATCAAAAGTTCACAGAAAGCGGCAGTGGGCATGTAGATTGCATGAGGGAATACTGTACTTATTCAATTTAGAAGGTTTTAAATCGATTCCACGGATTTAAGAAGGGAAGAAAAGGGAGAGTGAAGAACTACAAACTAGTTAATGTATCATCCACAGTGTCGAACCTGTGCGATATTGGGGATTAAGCAAGTTATAACAAACGTCTCGAGAACGATTCTAGCTTTGTGAAAGGGAAGTCAAATCTGCAAACCTTGTGCATTAAGATACCATTGCAGATATAAATAATGGAGAATGCGTGTCTATGGAATAGTTGGATAGTCAGGAGGGTTCTTTTAATGAATTCATGCAGTGCGTTATCAGAAAAAAAGGAAAACAAATTGCATTGTGAGGAATATATGAAATTGAGTGGAAGTAAAAGTTAGGTTTCCCTTTGTTTAAGGGGAATCAAAGTTAGCTTTCTCTCTCTCCACCGATGCTTTCTGACCACTGTGATCTCAAGCATGTGTTGCTTTAAGTACAGAATCCAGATTATTTAGTAATTTGCTCCTAGTATCAGTAAAGGCGTTCTGTACCAGATATGCAGAGTGTTGGTGAGACTGTACCTGGAACAGTGTGTATAGTTTTGCTGTCCTGATTTAAGTAGAACGCACTGATCCCATATACTGAATGGAAGTTCTCAAGATTAATCCCTCAGATGGCAAGATTGTCTTCTTAGGAAGTTAGGCCTGTGCCCTCCAGACATTCAGAGAATGAGAGGTGATCGCATTTCAACTTAAAGTAAAAATCGCACAGAGCAGAGTGACGAACATCGGGGTATTGACAAGTGTGAGCAAGGTTAGCGAAATCCCAACATATTGCACAAGAACATCAAGCAGAACAGAATGCCTAGGGAACAATTGAGGCCTATTAAAAACCAAGGGGAAATCTGTTAATGTCGCTGGAGAACATTGATAGATTGGGACATGTGAGCTTCACATCTGTTTTTCTTGGTAAAAGGATGCAGGTACAGAATTCGTGAAGATGGACTGGCAAATTGTTGAGCAGATTGATAGCAGATGTTAGCAGTGATTGATGGTTTTGGCTGGTATAAAACTGGACACTCCCACGGATCTGGATGGGTTGTATCTCGAGCTTCTGTTGGAGACAAGAGACGAAAGGCCCAAACCCTTCAGGAGATTTCAGTAGAATCTGGCGACAGGAGAGGTGCTATAGAACTGGAGAACACCCTTTACACGATGGGTGGTGGAGATAGACCAGGGAACTATTGACCACTGAGTGTCAGATCAGTGTTTGGGGAAGTGTTGCGGAAATCGGGAGGGACGAAATTGATCTTCATTCAGAGAAGCAATGTTTGATCAGTGTTTGCCTACACGAGGTCGTCAAAGAGAAGTAATGCTGAACGAATTTTATTAAACTTTTTGGAGGAGTTCATTTAGACGGTTTTTCAACCAGGTCTTTGAAAAAGCCCCACATGGGAATCTGATAAATGAAGTAACATCTATGTTATCAAGGGTAACTTGGGATACGACATTCAATTTGTCTCAGTAGCAGGCAACAGAGGGTGGTGGGGGAAAATCTGTTTTTGTGACTGGAACCAGTATCCCCCTGGTGTACCATAGTCACCAATGGTATGCCTCTTGTTATTTGAGTAAATCCTAAATGATGTAGATGTGAATGATAAGGGAGGTAAGGGAGGCTGATGGGTAAGTTTGGGTTTGAGACAAACTTTGGCTGTGAAGAGGAAGGTTTTATGTTTCAGGAAAGTATGGACAGAATGGTTAGATGGGCAGATCATTGGTAGATGAAATGTAACCCTGATAAATATAAGATGATGCACTTTGGAAAAAGGAACCATACAGGGGAGCGCTCAATGAATGGCGGCACACAAGGAAGCTCAGAGAGTGTTTCTCCACAGATCCCTGAATGTGACTGGACAGCTTAAAAGTCGAATTAAGAATTGTGGATAGTAAGCATAGCCTTTACTCATCGAGATATATATTATCACGGTTATACAGGACTTTGGTTAGGCCAAGATAGAATACTGTGCGTAGGTAGTGGTACCACATTCCAGGAAGCATGTGATTGCACTAGATGGGGTTCAGAGTAGATTCATTCGTATCTTATTTGGGATGGACCACATCAGCAATAAAAAGAGGCTGGATAATCTCAGATTGTTTAAATTGCAGCAGAGAAAACTGAGATGGACCTGATTCGGATGGACAAGCTGTATACACAGCAGCTGTTCCCTCTATTCAAAGGATCAAGAGCAAGACAGCACATTTTTAAAGTGAATGAATGAGTTTTACAGAGGATTTGATCATTGTTTTTCATCCAGAGGATATTGCGATCAGGAATGCACTTCCCGAGATGAGAGTTGTCACGGCAACCATACAAACGTTAAAATGTACGCGGACAATCTCTTCAAGTGTCTTAACATCCCCGGGCCTGGTACAGGAAACTGGTACTAATGTAAACTTTGCTGTATTTCTGATCGTACAGAGTTTACGATCCTGTGATTGTAAGGTGTGGACAGGAATTGCTGGTTTTCTGAGGTGTATATTGACAAAAGTTGTAAGCATAAACTGCCAATGAAAAAGGTAAAAGAACATAAGTGCAGTTTCCTTACAGTCTGAACTAAGAGAACAGCGGAGAGCAGGGAATTGGCAGAACTATGAAACAACTACTTCAGTTCTATCTTCACAGAAGAAAATTAACCAAACAAATCAATTCTTCCCAGCAATACTGGGAGCCCTACGTCTTGTGAGAAAAAAATAATTAAATTCGTTAATAAATGCCGTGGTAAACATTCTTAGGACTAAACTTTTGGTTAAATTAAGAATACAAATGCAAGGTGAGAAAGCAAAATCCAATACCAGTGTCCTATACTTACACAAAGGAAAATACCATAGGATGAGGGAGAGTTGGCTAAAATAGACGGAAATAAATACTTAATGGTGGGACCATTAATGAACAGGGGATGACTGTCAAATCATTCTTTTTCAACGTGCTCAGCAAAATTATATACCAGAGAAAAGGAAGGACTGTCGGAAAGGGATGATCTACTATGAATGCCTGAGAAAATAAGGGAGGTAATCAAGTTAAAAGATATGGCATAAATAATGGTAAAGACTAGATTGAAACTAGAAGATTGGGAAACCATTAAAGGTCAACAGAACGTCACAAAAAAAAACTGTCAAGAAAGTAAAGATAAAAACTCAGAAAACAAGACAGCTAGCTAAAGTTTCCATAAATCTCTGAAACGAAAAGAGTGGTTAACCTAATCATTGGTCTTTTAGAGGATGTTAATGGGGATTTAGTAACGGGATATGATGAAACAGCCGCGGCATTGAACAGGCATTTTGCGTCAGTCTTCACCGTAATGGATCAGTAATAACATGCCAGTAATTCACAAAGGGACGAAGGAAAGTGAGAACCTGGAAATAATCATTATCAATAATGAGGTAGTGTTGGGCAAGCTAATGTAACTAAAAGTAGATAGGTCTCCTAACTTTGAAGGTATGCATCCAAGTGAAATAAAAGAGGTCGTGTAAGAAATAGCAAATGGACTTGTGGAAATTTTCCTGACTCTGGTAGAATTCCAGCAGGTTGGAAAACACCAAATGTGACTCCACTGTTTAAAAAAAGTGGACAAAAGGTGGGGGATTATAGGCCAAAAACCTAGCTTCTGTTGTGGGGAGAATACTTCGTTCTATTATCAAGGAAGAAGCAGCAAGTTATCCAGAAACACATTGTCCCGTTAGGCAGACACAGCATCGCTTCATGAAAGGCAATTCGTTCCTAACTAATCAACTGGAATTCTATGAAAACGTTACTACCATAGGAACCCAGATGATGTGGTGTTTCTAGATTTCCAAATAGGCATTTTGGTGCCAGACAAAGGCTGCTGCTTAAAGTAAAGCTGCATGTTGTTACGAGTAATATAATAACGTGGATAGAGAATTGGTTAACTAATAGGAAGCAAAGAATGTGAGTAGATGAGTAATTTTCTAGTTGATGATCGGTGACTAGTGGTGTGCCTCAGGGATGGATGTTGGGACCGCAATTATTCACAATTTACATAGATGACTTGGGCACCACGTGCAGTGAGCCAAATGTTGCAGATGATACGAAGATGAGTGGTACGGCAAAGTGTGCAGAGTACTGTGAGATTTTGCCAAGGGTTATAGATAGTATAAGAGAGCGGGCAAAGTTCGGGCAGATGGACAAAATATTGTGAAATGCGAAGTCATTCATTTTGGTCGGAATAATATTACAAAAAATGACTATCATTTGAATGATAAAAAGAAATGCGGCATGCTTCTGAGTAGAGAGACCTGGCTGGCCTTGTGCATGAATCACAGACGGTTGGCCTGCAGGGGCAACAGTAAATTAAGAAGTCAAATGGAATTTTGTCCTACATTGCGAAACAGATTATGATCAAAAGAAGAGAGGTTATGTTGCAAGAGCATCGATTGCTGATGAAGCCACACCTGGAGTACATGAACTTTTGGTCTACTTACTTGAGAAAGGAAATACTGGCACGAGAGCGCATACAGTGGAGGTCCATTCAGTTGATTCTGGAGTTGAGGGGTTGGCTTATGAGGAGAGACTGAGATCACTGCAATTATGTATTGGTTGGAATTTAGAAGAATCAGGGGAGAGTCTTATAAAAACATGCCTGAATATGAATGGAAAAGATAAGATATTCTACAAGCAGGGGAAACTGGGACAAAAGGGCACAAACTCAGAACTTAGGGAGAGTAGATTGAGGACTGAATTGAGAAGTAATCTCTTGACCAGGAAAGTTGTGAATCTGCCTAGTGAAGTAGTTGATACTTTGTCGTTGAATTTTTTGAAGCAAAGATAGATTTTTTTTTTGAACAGGAAACGAATTAAGGGTTATGCTGCGAGAGCGGTTTTGTGGAGCAGAGGCCATGAAAAGAACAGACATGATCTTCTTGAATGACGGAGCAGGCATGAAGAGCCAGATGGCCTACTCCTGCTCATATGTCTTATGTAATGAGTCAATATGTACACAAATCAACATGAAATGGGAATCATATAAGAGAAACTGACTAGTCTCTACTCTTACAGAGAAGCAAAGAATGCAATTCATTTGGATTTTCAGAAAGATTTTGCATGAATACTCTGGCCTAGTTTTTAAAGACAAATGTTATGGGATTGGGGTTAGAATATGAATATGGTTATAGAATAGGAGAGCTGACACGAAACAGTGAGCAGTAATAAATCAATCTATTTTCACTTGGAAGAGTCGTGGGACGTTGCATGGATTGCTGCTTGTGCACCAGCTATTCCCAATAGATGTCACATATTTGCTTGACGGAATCAACTGCAACATTTCCCATTTTGCTGATGGTACAAAACGGTGTTGGATTGGAAGTGGGTGACGGGGATATAAAAAGCTCCAATTGGATTGAATGTGAAAATACGTGGCAGATGAAGAACAATATGGGTAGATTTGACGTTGTGCACTTCGGTTTGAAAAGTAGAACGGCAGCCTGCCATTTCAAAAGGGATTGGTTAAAAGCGTTGATATTTAAAGGTGCTTATACTCCTTTCCTTGGTTTCTTCTGCGCAGACCTCCGAGGTCCATGCAGGGCTTTGAGTTCTGAGGGCAGAAGGCAATAATGGGAATGGTACTGTTACACCAACCAAGTGGATATGTGTCCTCTTGCACAGGGTCTGGGTCGATTGGGCGTGTATTCCCTGGGTTTAGGAAGATGAGTGGAGATCTCAGTTAAATACATAAAGATCTGACATGGTGAGGCAGATTGGAAGCAGCGATGACAATTCCCATAGCTGGGGCATCTAAAACAAGGGGCCAAAGTACTAGATATATGCAGGTCGCTCTGCATTGAGATGAGTATAAATGTCTGCACTCGGGAGACTGGTGAATTTGCGGAATTCTCTGCAATGAAATGCTGTTGAAGACAAGAAACCGCATATAAATAAGGATTTCTAGACATGAAGGGGATAGATAGAGAGATGAGTATGGTGTGGAAATAAAGGATCAGCCATTAATATTTTTAAATAGGTATAAAGGCCGACGGACCAAAGGGCCTACTACAGTTCCTATATTGTATTTTCTAATGGTCAGTCACGTTAAGGGATATGTGCATCGTGTGGAACAAATTGCATTGGGGTGATGTTCGGCTGTGGATGAGAATGGTGATGGTTCAGTGTGCTAAACTGACCTATTCCTTTCCCGATGTTTCTGTGCAGTCTGTCGGAAAGCTATGCAAAAGTTGTCACCAACTCACAAGGATTTGGTAGGAGGTCTCTGCAGGGTCGACAAGACTGTGTTTCCCATTTCCTTTTCCGATACTGAGGTTGGTAACGTGTGTTCTGACCAGTTTTGTCCCTTAAGACCTCGGAGCAATTTGATACAGATGAGTGTCTTGCTTGTCTGTTTACAGAGAACATTGAAGTTTTCTCACATGACTCTATGTCTGGAATAATGTTTAGGCCAGACCAGGAAAGCAAGAGAGCTTTGCAATCTGAAAGTAAGTTGGTGTTTACAATTGACATTGACTTCAAGGACATTTTCACTGACACGAGATTTTAGATCTCGATATTTTATTACTTTATTTTAACTTCCATTAGCTGCCAGAGCATTCGCATGGTCTGGATGAGTAATTCAATGATAGCTCCACAACAGCGCCATATCCATGTGGGGACCAATCGTAAACCACACTGAGCTGGTTACTTCAGTATTGCTTCAAAGCTCTATGAAAAAGAACTCTCACCAGTTTGACTCTTGTGAAGAGAGTGCGGAAGTGGTAATTGGTCAGATTGTAATTGCACTCCTCTTAGAGTCCTGGACACAGTCGAGTAATTTCTACATTGCCAGGGAGATGTCAGAGTTGGAGCTGGAGTGAAACCACTTCCCCATAAACACGGCATGTTGTCAAGCAGAAGTATTCTGATCTATTACAGGAATAGTGTCAGGGTCCATTGCCTTTGTCGTACCGACTTTGTTCAGCTGTTTCGTGATGTGCAGCGAATCGAATTGTTTGAAGACTGGCATCTGAGATTATGTTGCCGTCATCCACGCAACACTTCTGGCAGAGGATGGTGCAGACACTGCATCATTGTTTTTATACCGAAGCGAAGAGCAGTTCCATTCTTTAGGCGAATGGCAAATAAATAGTCGAGTGGTGTTAGATCAGTGACGCAAGTAATGGTCTGGTAACATGACTTCCAATACTGTCACAGCAGGTGGTGAAATTCAAATTCAATAAATGTTTGCAATTAAAAGTCTAATAATGATCATGAATCCATTGTTGGTAAAACTCATGAGGTTCACTAATGTCCTTTAGGGAATGCAACTTCCATCTGCACCTTGTCTGGTCCACATGTGACTCCAGACCAACAGGAATGTGGTTGACTCTTAACTGCCCACTGGACAATAAAGTATGACAAATTCAGGGACACCCTACTCCCTTGAACACTTTTCTGTTAAAAATAATATTTGTGGAACCCTCTTCTCGAGTAAGATGTTTCAGAGTTGAATTCCATTTCTGACTGGATGTGGCAGGACTGCAGAGCTTCGATCTGATCTATTTGCTTTGGAATGAATGCACCCTCTCTATCAGAAGTTAGTTACGCTGTTAGTAATGTAAGCAATCAAATGCGGTAGCTACCTACTCTGATTTCTGAATGGTAATATTTCCATTTTGATTTCCTGATTCATCTGAGAGTCTGTCCGTATTGTCACGACTTTAAGTTGTCACGTTCCTCAAAACATTTTAACATATTCATCTGAATCTTTTCTTTCCAATAGTGTCACATCCTATGTTTCAGGTGATGTGTTTCCCTCTGTTTCTCTCCCTGACCATGATTAAGAGCTGTGTCGTATCAGTGATGCCAGCCTTGCACAGCTTCAGATCCAAAGAATTTGCACACCTTGCATTACCGTTCACTTCCTGTTGTATGGCGCTACATGTTTGTCAAGGCTTTTGAGCCGCTTTCACACACGTCTTTGGAACTTGTTCAAAAACAACAATTTCTGGGGAAACACAGATGGTCTAGCAGCATCTGTGGAGACAGAGAAACATAGGTAACGTTTCAAGTCCACCGTAACCCTTCTTCAGAACTAAAAAGGGATTGTAAATTTGGCTTTCTAATATCTTCAGAGAGGAGGAGGCTGGGAGATGGGAAGCAGAAGATGTGGAGGGACGACGCCACAGAGCAACGGGCCTTTGGTTGTGGAGAAAGAGAAACAGGTATAAAATGTGTGTAAATTCAATGGTGAATGTGATAAATTGATTCTCTTTATTTTGTGTAAGATAAACAAGGCAAAGGCAAGGTATTAGGGAGGCCAAGAGGGAGAATGTATGTTAAATGGGGAATGGTCATAACGTGGTCAGGCTGTGAAGGTTTGAATTAAATATTTACTCCTAGAGGCTATAACGTACCAAAGTGTAAAGTGAGTTGTTTCTCCAGCTTTGGTTGTGCTCCAGTAAATCATTGAAGCAGCCCAGGACCGAAATGTTTGTATGAGAGCAAGTTAGGTTATTGAAATGAGAAGCACTGCGAAGGTCAGGTTTTATTCCTACAAACAGTGTTAAAGTGTTCCTCAAAGCAGTCTCCATTTGGTTTCCCCAATGTAAAGAAGGCTTCATTGTGAGAAGCAATGACAGGAGAAAAGATTGAAATAGTAGAAGTGAAATGCTGCTTCATCTGGAATGTGCGCTTGGGGCCTTGGACAGTGAGGAGGGAAGAGGTGTTTGATCAAGTGTTACAGCTACTGCAATTGCATGGGAAGGTGACAAGGGGAAAATAGAAAAATGTTCAGAGTGGTGGACGGTGTTGCAGCTGGCATGCTCCCTGTGAAATACGGGCAATAATCGGAAGGGGAAGATGGGAAGGCGCAGAAAGGTCATTTGAGGACTCGTCTACTGTGGTACGATAGGCTGAGGACAGAAACAGGAACGGAGAGGTCATCCTGTTGGGAGTTATCTACAGGCCTCCGAATATTTCCAGAGATATAGTGGAAAGAATATCAAAGATAATTCTCGATAGGAGCGAGAGTGAAAAGGTGGTTGTTATTGGCGACTTTAGCATTCCAGACATTGAATGGGAATACTATACTCCAAGGAGTTTAGATGTGTCAGTTTTTGTCCAGTGTGTGCAGGAGGGTTTCCAGACACAGTATGCAGACAGAGCAAAAAGATGCGAGGCCAGATTGGATTCGGTACCGGGTATTGAACCCGGCCATGTGTTAGATTTGGACATAGGACATTTAGATTTGGACATTTGATGATAATGACCACAACTCGGTTATGTATACTTTCGCGACGGAAAGGGATATTTAAATACCGCAAGGGCAAAAGGTTTTAACGATATTAGGGTTAGTCAATTATTATGTGATTAGGCAAGAGTTAGGATGTTAAAGGAAACTGCAGGGGATGGGCACGATTGATATGTGGACATTATTCAAGGAAACATTACTGCGTTTCCTTGAAACGTATGTACATGTGAGGCAGGGAGGAAGTTGTCGAGCGAGGGAGCCGTGAATTACGAAAGAAGTTGAAGCTCTTGTCCAGAGAAAGAAGAAGGCTTATGTTAGGATGAGACGTGAAGGCTCAGTTAGGGCGCTTGAGAGCTACACGTTCGCCAGTAAATACCTAAAGCGATAGCTAAGAAGAGTCAGGAAGGGACATGAGAAGTCATTGGCGGCTAGGATCAAGGAAAACCCTTAGACATTTTACAGGTACATCAGGAACAAATTAATGACGAGAGTAAGATGAGGACTAATCGAGGAAAGTTGTAGGACGATGTGCGTGGAGTCAGAGGAGTGAGAATAAGCACGAAACGAATATTTTTCATCAGTATTCACACTGGAGAAAGACAATGTTTTCGAGTCGAACACTGAGATACAGGCTACTGGACGAGATGGGTTTAAGTTTAACAAAATGTAGGTGCTGGCCATTCTGGCAAGTGTGAAAATAGATAAGTCACCTGGACCGGATGGGATTTATCATAGGGTTCTCTGAGAAGCCAGAGAGGAAATTGCAGAGCCTTTGGCTTTGATCTTTATGCCATCATTGTCTACAGTAATAGTGCCAGAAAACTGGAGGAAAGCAAATGCTGTTCCCTTGCTGAAGAAGCGGAGTAGGGGCAACCCTCGGTATTATGCACCAGTGAGCCTTAATTTAATTGTGGGTAAAGTGTTGGAAAAGGATTTAAAAGGTAGAAATAGTGGGCGGCACGGTGGCACACTGCAACCTCACAGCGTCAGAGACCCGGTTTCAATTCCTGCCTCAGGCGACGAACTGTGTGGAGTTGCACATTCTTCTCATGTCTGCGTGGGTTTCCTCCGGTTGTTTCGGTTTCCGCCCACAGTCCAAAGATGTGCAGGTCAGGTGAATTGGCCCGTAGTGTGAGGTGAAGGGGTAGATGTAGGGGTATGGGTGGGTTGCACTCCGGCAGGTTGGTGTGGACTTGTTGCGCCGAAAGGCTTGTTTCCACACTGTAGGTAATCTAATTTTTAAAAAGTTTATAATCATCTAGAAAGGAGTAAGTTAATTAGCGACATTCAAGCCGGTTTTGTGAAAGGTATGTCGTGCCTCACAAACAGTATTGAGTTCTTTGAGAAGGTGAACAAACAGGTGGATGAGGGTAAAACGGGTGGATGATACATATTGATTTCAGTAAGGCATTTGATAAGGTTCTGCACAGTAGGTCGTACGGGGGCATGGCATTGATGGCGATTTGGTAGGTTGGATCAGAAATTGGCTTGCTGAAAGAAGCCAGATGGTTGATGGAAAATGTTCATCATGGAGTTCAGTTGTTGGTAGTTGAACACAACGAAGTGTTCAAGGGCCACGGCTTTTTTCATTTTTGTAAGTGTCCTGGATATGGGTGTGGAAAGATAGGTTAGTAAATTTGCGGATGATACTAAGGTCGATAGTTGTGGATAGTACCGAAGGATATTGTAGACTAATTTCTAATGTCTTCTTTCAGCTCGACAATTCTGACCCAAACCGGCAAACCACCCTCAATCCCATGCACAATAACAAGTAAGGGGAAGCATTGGCAAGGGTTCAGATGAGATTTAATCGAATTTTGCCTTGTCGGAGGGAAAGACTTACGTGGAAAGGCTAAGGCACTTCAGGCTGTTTTCGTTCGAGAGAAGTAGGTTGAGAAGTGACTTCATTGAGAGATATCAGATGAACAGATGTTTAGATAGGTCGCCAGTGAGAGCCCTTTTCCTCGGATGGTGATGGCTAGCATGATGTTACTTTTACGGTGAAAGTCAGTACTGCAGATGCTGGAGATAAGAGTCAAGATTAGAGTGGTGCTGAGGAAGCACGGCCGGTCAGGCAGCATCCGCGGAACAGGAAAATCGACGTTTCGGGCAAATGCCCTTCATCAGGAAATACAGAGCTTTATGATCACAGGTGATGGTATAGGACAGCTGTCAGAAGTAGTTTCTTTACTCAGCGAGTAGTAGTGGCGTGGAACAAACTGTCTTCAACAGTAGTAGCCATGTTAACTCAAATGACATTTGAATTGTCATTGGGTAGGCAAGTGTATGAAAATATAACAGAGCAGGTTATAAATGGCCTTTAGATTTGTTTCATAGTTCGGTGCAACATCGAGGGCTGAAGGTCTGTACTGCACTGCAATAGTATATGATGGCTTGCAGCAGGTGGTGGACGTGGTTCAAGATGATTCTGTGAATGTGGATTCTACTGCAGTGGTAAGTGAGGGCAAAGGGATCTCTGTCATTATTCGGGGAAGGAAGGGAAGAGGTGAAAGCAGAAGCCCAGAAATGGGACAGTCATAACTGGAAGGTCAGTCTACCAATATTATGGGATTTCTATGTTGAAAGAAAATGAAATCATATCAAAGGCTGCTCACAGAAAAATGCCAAAGATGGAAAATTCGGAGAATGGATTCACTCTCAGCTGATCATGTATTCAGCCATTTTCAGGCGTTTCCCCGGAATGATGGAAATGAAGCAAGCATTGAAATTGACGACTTCTGTCTGACATCTGGATAGGGATATAGACAGCGAGGAAAGTCAGTGGGTAAAAATGAGCAGGCATTCAAACAGATATCCCATAACGCTCAGCAATGATTGTTTCGGTTCAAACAGAAGGACCCTATAAGCACTTGAACCGCCCATAGTTGAGAAAGGCTGCCAAGGACTGTGCTCAATCCTTTGCACAAATTTCTCCTATTTATTCTCGGTTAGGTCATTGCGGAATTCTGTTTTGGAAGTACCACCTCTCCATCTGTATCTTTCCTTGCAATCACCATCAGCTGTTATATCCATCTCTGTCTGAGTAACCAACTCACCTTCACAATTTTCATCAGCTACCACACTACTATCTCTCACTGTAAATTCCTACAATACTTACACCCCTATGCTGCAGTATTACTGGTCTCTAAATTCCTCCAACCTATTCAGCTCTCCCACCTATATAACCAATTCCAAACCACTCAGTCGTCCCTATTACTGTAACCTCCTCGAGACGCTGCACTTTCCCTATCTGTGTCACCTCCGACAGCCTTTATATGCTTTCCTATCTCCGACAAATCACCCAACTTCTCAAACTTCCTTCAGGCTTTAAAACACTGGCAATCCCTTTAACCTCTTCCATCCCCTTGAAGCTCCCGATCTCTCTAATCTCCAGACCCTACATGTCTCCCTATTCCTGTTAAGTTCATTTCCTACATCCCTTCCTACCTCTCTAACTTCCTACAAACACTAAAATCCTCCCTAATTTTGTCAACTCCTCACACTCCACACCCACCCTGTACCTGTAATCTCCTGCATCTACTAAACCTCTTACTGTCTCTGCAACATCCTACAGCAACAACACCCCTCCTTCTCTCTCAAACCTACTCCAGACCCAGAACTCTCCCGGTCTCTGTATCTTCTTCTAGCGCGTTCAGCCTTTCCTATCTCTCTAATTTCCAGCTTCCACACCTTTCGCTATGTCTCTATCTTCGTGCAGCCGCTCAAACCCTGTTCATCTCTGTAACCACTTCCAGCCCCGTCACCCCTCTGTAAACTCCGCCAGTGATTACTCCCCTCTCTATGTCTGTAAATTCCTGCAGCCCTACACTCCTCCCGGAGGCATGGTACATTGGGGAAACCCAGCGAAGGCTACGACAGCGGATAAATGGGCACCGCGCAACACTCAACAGACAGCAAGGTTCCCTCCCAGTTGCGGAACGCTTCAGTGGTCCAGGACATTCAGCCTCGGACCTTCGGGTGACCATCCTCCAAGGTGGACTTCGGGACAGGCAGCAGAGGAAAGTGGCCGAGCAGAGGCTGACAGCTCAGTTCGGTACCCACAGGGAGGGCCTCAACCGGGACCTTGGGTTCATGTCACAGTACAGGGGATCACCATTGCACTACACACACACACACTCACAGATATTCCTACACACACACTCACATACACACGGACATAGGTACACACAGACGCGCACACAGACACCCACACACACCCTAATCGACACACACACTCCCACACTCACACATGCACCCCCTCAAAGACTTCAGACACTCTGCACTCGCTACACGCACGCACACACACATTCTCACACTCACAACCCCCACCCCATACAGACACACACACACACAGACAAACAAAGACCCACATGCACACATAAAGTTTGTGGGGTGAATTTGTACTTGCAGAGCCACATTTCACTTTGCTCAAAAACTGCATACATTCATGTAGAACTCTGAGCTCAAAAACTGCATGAATATATGTAATACTCTGTTATCTGACTTTTTAGATTAGAATCAATCTAAACATCAGGTCATAGACAGAGAACACAGGGGGCTAACACCTTCAACATATTGTCTCGCTATCACCATTGTTAACTGCTAACCCGAGAATGCAACTTTTAAAAAAAGTTTTGTGATTTACACATGAAAGAAGTGAAACTATCACTGTATTCTAACAGATAAAAGGCTTAACAGACAATCAATTTTTCAATGTATAATTTCAGTTACATTACACTGCAAATTTTTGCTGTAAAATCGAGTCCTCCACGATCACCTGATAAAGTAGTGTCGCTCCGAAAGCTAGTGTGCTTCCAATTAAACCTGTTGGTCTATAACCTGGTGTTGTGTGATTTTTCACTTTGTACACCCCAGTCCAACACCGGCATCTCCAAATCATATTTTCATAACGTCCTCGTGCCCTATGCACCTTCTTAGCTCCGTAAACTCCTGCAGCCAGTACAAGCCTCCCTAACTGTGGACACTCCTCCAGAACCTACAAACCTCATTATCTCTGCAATCTCTTCCAGCACCTACGCACCTCTCCATCTCTGTTACCCCCTGCAGCCCCTACACGAGTCCCTATAGGACGTTTTGTGTTCTGCTGTAAAAAAAATAGAATGGCAACCTATTATTTGGAAATGGATTGGATAAAAAGTGTTACTGTATAAATGAACTTATGCCCCTTTTATGTTGTTTTCTTCGGTGAAAATCTCTGAATTTCATGAAGGTGACTGAGTTCTTAAGTTAGAACTCAATACTGGGAAAGGACTTTGCACGCTTAACAGTATACATAGACCCAACAAGTGGGGATCTCTCACATTGAACAGGATCTGGACCTTCTTCTACACTGATAACATAAAGGAATATTACAGGGAAATAAAGCAATTAGGAAGATACATGGTATGTTGACCGACGTTTCCAGGGAATTTGAGTACAGCAGAAAGGATGACTTACTGCAGGTGTACAGGCCTTTGGTGTGACCTCATATCGAATATCGTGCAGTTTCAGTCTTTGTACCTCAGAAAGGACAAACCTGCGGGATTTCAGCGAAGGATGATCAGATTGCTCTCTGGGATGACAGGCTTATTTTGTGAGCGGAGATTGGATCTACTGGAATTGTAATCCATAGGATTTAGTAAAATGTATGGATATCTTAGCGAAATATATAATATACTGACAGGGCGAGACAGTTCGGATGTAAGCGTGATAATTTCCC
Organism: Chiloscyllium plagiosum; assembly: GCF_037043375.1. Taxonomy (NCBI): domain Eukaryota; kingdom Metazoa; phylum Chordata; class Chondrichthyes; order Orectolobiformes; family Hemiscylliidae; genus Chiloscyllium; species Chiloscyllium plagiosum. The sequence goes on from NW_028270178.1 coordinate 43,352,349, forward strand.
TAGCTGCAACGTCTAAAACAGCAGGCCACATTACAAGGTACAGGCAGGCCGCATTACATTGAGATGAGAATACATGTCTGCACTCAGCGAATGGTGAACCTGGGAAATTTCCTCCATAGAGGTCGTGGAAGCCAATACACTGAAAATAAATAAGGATTTCTAAAGACTAAATGGATCGGGTGAGGTCAGGGAGAGACAAATCGCAGGACTTAAGAGGTACTGCAGTTAATATATTATACGTTTCAGATTTTTCATCATATTAAGGGAGAGTACACTGTGTGGAAAATTGTATTGAGGAGATATTTAGCCATAAACTAGATGGGAACGGCTAATGTACTGTGGGCCGGCACGGTGGCACATGGTTTCAAATTGCTGCATCACACAGCCAGGCATTCAGTTTCGATTCTTGCCTCGGGCGACTGTCTGTGTGGAGTTCGCACATACCCTCTATCTCTGCAGGGTTTTCTCCGACAATCCAAGGCTGTGTAAGTTAACTGAACTGGACATACTACATTGCCCGCAGCGTTCATTGATAAGTAGGTTTAGGCGCATTTTTCAGGAATTAATAAACGATAATACGGTACAGATAAGCATTTGGTTGTCTTACTCCCCGAGATGGTCGGTATGGCCTTGTTGGTCTAAAGGGCCTGATTCCACACTGTCCGGATTCTATGCATATCCTGCTCTTTTCCCGATGTTTCTGTGCAGTCTGTGTGAAACGTCTGCAACTGTTGTCACAAGCTTTCAGATGTAAGCAAAGAGGCCAGTGCTGGGTCGACAGGAGTGTGTTTCCTATTCCTTTTTCCTAACCCCAAGGCTGGTTTCGTGCATTCTGTGTGTGCTTTTCCTTTAAGACCTTGGAACATTTGATATAACTGAATATTTTGTTTGTCAGTTTCAGAGATCATTGAAGATTTTATCACTTGCCTGTGTGTCTGGAGTCACTTTTCAGCCAGACCAGGAAAGCCCGTGATATTTGCTCCCTGAAAGGATATTGGTGAGTCACATTAGTGTTCACAATCGACATTGGATTCAGGGTCACTATTACTGACACGAGACTTTGGATCTCGACATTTCATTAAGTGTTTTAACTTCTATGAACTGGCAGAGCGTTAGCCTGGTCTCGATGTGTAATCCAGTGACATTTCCACAACAGCACCCTATTCACATGAGGACTCTCGAAAACCGCAATGAGAAGGTCACTCCTGTGCTCCTTGATAGATCTGTTAAAATGAACTGCCACCAATTTAACTATTATGATGCGACTGACAGGGTAGTAATTGGTCAGGTTGCAATTATTCTCCTCTTTGGGAATTGTGCATAGATGAATAATTCTCCACTTTGCTAGGGAGGTAGCAGAGTTGGAGTTGGAATGAAACACCATCACGAGGGATAGGGCTTGTTGTGCAGCACACGTCTTCAAGTCTATTGCAGCAATGGTGTCGGGGCCCATTGCATTTTTCATTTCTACTGAGGGAGTTGTTCTCTACACCATCACCTTTCATTACTGTACGTGACAGGACTACAGAGCTTCGATCCGATATATTGAGTTTGGCATTATGCTGTTCCCTCGCCAACATCTCTGTCTCAGGTTTGGTGTTGTGTTCCAGCGAGGCTTAGCGCCAGTTGAATGAATAACATCTCATTTTTCTCTTGAGGACCCTACAGCCCTCCAGGCTTAATATCGATCTGGTAATTTTAGGGGCTGAACTCTCCTATGTCGTAGATCTCTATCCCACAAACCAGGCCTTGTTATCACATAGCCTACCATTTCACACTGCAAATTGTTAGCCACTCACAGACTGAACAAACAATTATTCACCATCTCACCCCAACCGTTATCCATTCCTTTCTCTGGCCAACTGTTCTTCGCTGTCTATGGGGCTCTATCCCCATCTACCATTTACTCCTTACCGTCTCCCCACGACCAATCATGTGCATAAAACTGACGTGTTCCCAACTACCATCCATTCTGACAAAGGGTAACCGGACCTGAGATGTTAATTCTGATTTGTCTTCATTGATGTTGTCAGACCAGTTGAGTTTTTCCAGCAACTTCTGTTTTTGTTATTTCTGTTCAGTCCTCGCCTTTCCAAATATATACAGATTATAGCTCGTAGTATCCTCTCCACTTCGCCACCACTGAAACCACACTCACCAGTCTCTTATTACTCAGCTTTACATTGCAGCCATTAAAAAAAAATAATGCTCGACCATTAGCCATCTTCAAGTCCTCTGGCACCTCACCCTCGACCGTCGCTCACAGATATCTCTCTGCTGGGTCACCATAATGTCTTCCCTCGTTTCCCACGATTTCCTGGGATAGTTGATCAAAATATCGGGTATTTATTCTTCTTTATGACCTTGGTCACTAACCCGTCGGAAATATGGCCTCTTTTAAAAATATCACTGTTTATTTCCCCGAGTTAATGAGCTTCCATGTCTTTCTACACGGCAAATACTGACGCAGTATATTGGTATACAAGTTAGTCCATTGAGCAGAAGCCGACTGGTAGGCAGTGAGTGGGGTGATTAGGTCCTGGTGCGGAGTGTGAACCCAGCATGGCCAAGCACTTGTGTACTGTATTGTTAAACTGTGAACTGCGTTTCTTTGTTCTCTTCACCTTTATAGCAGTACTGTAGTGTTTTACATTTTAACTTGGTTTTATTTATTTGTTCAGCGTTGTACCAAATTTCTGTACAGTGGTACCTATGTATCTAAGATAGCGCCTTAAGATTTGATTTGTAAACCTTTCAATTTATGCGTTTTTGGATAAGTGACGATAAATCCGGGAAAGCTAATAAACCCGACTCGTCATCTGTATATTCTCATATGGATGGCTCTTTGAGTTTTAAGGGGCCGTATCGTCTCCCTAATTAGTGTCATGCCATTAACATACTCTTAGAATCTCTTTGAATTCTCTTTACCTTTATGTCAAAGCTATCTGCTGTCGCCTTTTTGCCCTTTTTGATTTTCACACAAATATGCTCTCACACCACCCTACTCCACAAGGTATTCACTGATTCCAGGTGTATATACATCATGCATGCTTCTTTTTTTCTCGACCAGAGTCTCCATACTTTCTGTCAACCAATGCCTTGTACTCCAGGCAGCATTGTCCTTCACACGAACAGGCACATGCCGTCCCTGGAATTGCTTCAGAAAGCCTCCGACGTGTCAGCCATCCCTTTACCTGCAAACAGTCTCCTCAAATCTAGTTTTGAAAGTTCATCCTAATGCCATCAACATTGACCTTGTGACAATTCAAAACTTACATTTATGGACCAGCCTATCGCTTTCCATATGTATTTTAAAAATAATAGATTTATGGTCTAAAGAAAAAAATGCGATATTACTCATCCAACTGGCGCTGATTCATGGTCACTGCTCCCAACGTTCTCCAGTGAACACCTCACTCATTTTGTCCTGAATTATTCCCCAAAACCAAGTACATTTGAAGCCCAAATGAATAGTCTACTCCCATATCTCAGTTTTTCGAGTTATTTTTTTCCATTGGAAATTTACTTTTTTTCTTTTTCCTTTAAATTCTGTTATGAAATGCTGTAGTCAGACAGTCCAGAGGATTTTGTGAACTATCTCTGAGTGAGCTAAGTTATCTGTATTGACAGTGAATCTGGATCGATAACATGGCGAATAGATGAATGACAAGGTACAGCGACGAAAACCTGTCGAAGGAGAAAGGGTAGGGTTCTTTTCTACCCATCCTCTGCTTTTCACGAGCATTGCCCAACACATATCAAAATGTATATGAGAAACTTAATGGAGGAATGGCTTTCTCTGTTGCTATGAACTAGGCACAAGTGGCAAATCGTCACCAACTACTCCGAGCAGCTTTGAGTTGCTGAATGGAATACAGTGACATAGGGCTGAGAAGCAGAAATCCTTTGACCCTGTTCCACCAGCACTAAGATTGTGGCTGAACTGGTTGTAGTCTCATCCAAACATGCCTGTCTGTACCCCAAATACACACAGAAACATAGGTATGCACCTGTAAAGAGCGTGAACGTGAAAGAACCTTGTACAAATTATAGGGAAACTCATGACATAAGCAAAAAAAAGAGGTGAGATTGCCCATATATTATTCTGCCTTTGGAAGTTATTCTGCTCACTGAAGCTGTTGGCAACATGATTTCCTCATGGAACAGGTGGATTTGGCCGAATATTCTTTGCTTCAGATATTGAGGGAATTCCAATGAATCATTGACAGGAATTCTCTGCGCTTAGTAAAAGTTACTGAAGAGTTTTCAGTTCTCCCACTTTGTTGTGGGTAGTAATAAGGAACGAAAGAGAGAGCAATAGACCATTCTTCTGAGGCAGTTTTCCCCCTCTCTGAGCTGAAACACACAACGATGTTTATCGACCACCAAATTCGACCCTATGAGGTTTCCCTGAAAATTCTCTAGACTATATTGCTCCAACATCATTCCTTAACACATGTATGTGCATCATTGTTTCTGTTGCATCCAATGCATTTCACTTAACATAATATATCCTCACTTTTTCACTTGAAGATACGTTTCTGTGTGTCCATGTGTTTAAAAAAAACAAGTTCTCGTTTTATACTATCTGTTCCGAAATGAATACACTGTATTCTTAAAATTGACTCTCCAATGTTATTCCCCTGTGCAAAAGGAGACATCCAACGGTTAGGAGCATTTAGGCGAGGCAGCCTGGTTCAGTGTTTATCATGTGCCAGAGACCGAGGCTCAATTCCGGCCTCACTTGACTGTGTTTGTGGTGTTTGCATTTACTAATAGTGTCTGCATGAGTTTCCAGGAAGTGCTCCGGTTTCCTCCCACAGTGTGAAAATGTGAAGGTTAGTTAGATTAGCCATGCTAAGTTTCCCATAGTGTCCAGCAACATGCAGGTTAGGTGGATTAACCATGAGAAATGCAAGGTTACAGTGGTGAGTTGCGTTTGGATGCACCTTGAAGGGTTGAAGTGAACTATTTGACTGTGTCCATACTGTAGAGATTTTATGAAACATCTTCGAAAACCGCTTTATGTTTAGTTTCAATTTTGGGGATCGAAATTAGATGCAGTACATCAGGTGTGGTTTCAGTCATGTACTATGCAGATTCATTGAAACGTTCTTCCAATTATTCCCTGTTCATGAGCAAAGCACACATCATTCCATCTACTTAATATTCACTTGCTGGAACTACCGACGAAATTTATGTGAATCATGTGCCCAGACACACCATTTCTTTCTGTCCCCGATTTCTGCGATTACTCTCCATGTTTATTGCTACTTTGTCATTACATCAAAGCTCAAGTTTCACAGAACCCACATTATATTATTTCTAATTGAAGTTTGCTTACTAACCTCCCCTGTCGCGATCACGTTGCAGACTCTCTATCTATATTTGACAATGTATTGAATGATTGTTTTGGTAGATGAGCAAAGTGAGCACTAAACCAATCAGTCCCCAATCCAAATCATCGAGACAGTTTGTAAATCATTGACAACCTCACACTGATCCCAGTGGCACTCCACTGTTTCCAGCTTTCCAAACTGAAAATAAACATTAATCCCCTCTGTGCGTTTCCTGTTCGTTAACCGCATGGAGTGAGGTGGGGTTTGGGGTGTGGGTAGCAGTTCATGTGCATCATTTTGGAATGTTTTTATGATCTTGTCCTGTGCTGTGTAATTACACAAAGGACTGAATGACTTCATTCTATTCCTGTGTAACCCCTCCGTCGAGCAGAATGGTCATCTCCCAAAACATTGTAACGATCCTGAGTGGCTGCATGGGCGCTTCCTCGATATCTGTAATACTTTTGAGGCGCTGAGTGAGAGAACAACACAAGAATTAGGGGCAATAAATGGCCATTCGGCTCCTCAAGCCTGTTGCAACTTTCAGAATACTCATTGTTGATCGGATTGTGGATGACCCACCCCCTCGCCAATTATGCATGCCCACAATGCCCAAATGTCAGTTGAGCTCAAACTTGAATATCGTCAATGACCAAGCTTGCACTTATCCAGGGAATGAGGACACCGCAGTTAGCGCAGCACAAATGAGAAAGGAAAGTCTTATCTCATGAGAAACCAGTTATTTTAATAAGTGTGTTAACTTCACACCAAATCACAAACTGTTTTGCGGCAAAGGACAACAATTAGGAACAGACATAGACCATTCAGGCCCGAAAAGCTATCCCACATTATAATCGAATATTAAGCAGCCTTAATTGACACTGGACTCTCAGAACACATTTCAAGATCCCACAAGAGCAGAAAAATGAACAGTATTCGGCAATTCGTCCAACTAAGTATGCACTGATGTCCGATAACGGCTGCTATGTTTCTCAGCACCATTCTCCTGCCTTTTTCTCATAACTCTTGATCCCCTTTTACATCAATAACGTACTTATCTCTGTGATAAAAAGAAATCTTTGCAGTTTCTTTGTGACTATGTGTAAATGCTTGAGTCTATGTGGTTTTGGTTGTGTGTATGCATATCTCTAACTGTGTTTGCCTGTGTCTTCGGGTGTGTAACTGTATTGTAAAGAAGGACATTACATTTGCCTTCTTAGTTTTCTGCTACACCTGCAAACCAACTCATTTTGTGATTCATACACAAGAACACACAAATCCCTCTGCCCTGCAGCATTCTGCAGGTTGTCATCATTTCAGTCATAGTCTGTTTTGCTGTTATACAGCAAAATGGATGACGTTACATTTACCAACATTGTATGATAGATTAGCTCATGAAACATTAAAAATTATAGGGATTACGATAAAAGTCATCTCCAACCTCTTCCAAAATGCTTCCCTCAGAGAGTGCTGGATGCAGCTGTAGTGGAAATCCACTTTAGTATGTACACGCTGTGTCAGGAATCCTGACCAAAAACAGAACATTTAAAAACCGGAGAGGAAACACAACCATTACTCCCAGTAATAAAAATGTTCCGCTTTGACTGGCTTCAGTCGAATTTCAGTTTTCTCTACATAAGCACTTTCTGTGATTGTGTGTGATAATGCTGCGAGCTGCTGCTGTCCCCCTCTCGCTCTGTGACTGAGACCTTGATGAGTTTCACTGTCTGCTGTTGCTTGTGCAGGAGCATCGGGGGGTCAGCAGAGGAGGACATTGCATTTCCGTGAGCAGAGACTGCCAAACCTACCACTCTTACACAGGAAAACACTGACTCCAGTTCAGACATGGGAATCCTGTCGGAATCAATCCTGCTCCGTGGTGAGTTTGCGAAGTTTTCGCTCACTCTGTCTGTTGTTTGTCAGTAACTCTGTTAATTGTTTGGCAGTATCTCATTACTATCTGGCTATATGGGAATTGTCTCAGTGTTTCCCTTGCTGATGTGCTTGAGTACGTCAGGATTTCAGTTTTTCCGCGTGAAAGGTGAGCTTCATCACATTTCAATGCTTGCAGATACCAAAGTAGGAAAAATTGTCAAGTTTCTGAGGGGCAGTGTGCAACAAAACAGAACAGTGAGCAGTTGCTGTAGCGTTAAGGTACATGGCAAACGAGGAACAATGCAGAGCAGTGTGAGAAAATGTCCTTTGAAAGGAAGAACATTGAAAGACAGTAAAAACAGTCTGTCCAATTATAAAGGTGGTGGCATATAAGAGGGCATATAAGAGCACAAGTTATTGAAGATGTCACGACAATTAGGAAGAGCAGTAAGTATCGCAATTAGTTTTAGTATCTGACTGTCTACTGGAGGTGGTGCGCAGGGAGCCTCTCTTCTCCCTTCCTGCGAGGTGGTAGAGACGATGTGTTGTGAGCCCACACTCGTGCCGACCGAGGCAATGGAGATTCGATTCGTACCAGATCGATACAAAAGCGAGATGCCATCAAGACCATAGCTTCGTGGCTATGCCGGGGAAAAAGAAATGAGCGTGCATATGAAGTGAGTATAGAACTTCACTGAACATTGCTCTTAAATCGGTTGGTGGGATGTTGATGTTTCAGAATTTCCAGACGAGTCGTTCCGCTCCTCTACTGCTCCTATCGGGGGGATGTGGGCGAGGGAATGGATAATAGGTACTCCACCACCCAGCTCAGCCCTTTATGTTCACTTACAGGCTGTTTGTCCTGGAATTGGTGAAAGGAAGGGAGGGAATGTTAGGGAATGGTATGAGTGGTCCTGCCGTTGGTGCTGGTGTAGGTTGGGGGGAAAGATTAGATGTCCATGGAATGTCCGCCACAGTGTTCTTTCAATGCAGGTTTATTAGTGTTGGGCGAATAGTGGAGTGGGGTGGGGGTGGGGGAACAGAGAGAGAGAGAGAGAGAGAGAGAGAGAGAGAGAGAGAGAGAGAGGAAGTGCTGCTTGCAGTGTTGCGAGTGGTGGCGCATGAGCCTTGTTCGGAAGCAGGTGGTATAACAGATAGACAGTGAGTTGGAGGGCGCAGGAGAATATTGTGGCATTTATTCTGACAGAGCTGGGAAGTTTATTAATACTTGTCCTGTCTTGATAGACATTTCGTCAGACCACAGATACTGAAGTGAACTTGGTGCCATGCACAGGCCATGCTCAGTAGGTCTGGTGGTGCTTGCTCTCTGGAAATAGAAACATCCACGTCTGTACTCGCCCATCAACGAGGAGCTCCGTCACCCTGTTAATAAATCATGGTGTAATTGTCCATTATCTGCCAATCTCAATGTAAACCGTGTATAGAAGCCTTGAACTGAGAAAAGTCAACCGTGTGCCCATTGGCTTTTTAAACATGACACAATTGCGTGTGTTAATGGAATATTCAGGACTTCCGGTTGATGGTGAGTACCTCCGGCCGTGATCAGTGGGAGCAATGAGCTGACATTCAATGGAATGGACTTCATGTTGGGGTGAAGTTGGGCAGGTAGTTAATGAAGTGAGTTAGATAAGATAAGCAAAAGGAAACTAGGTCAATCTCGTGCAGATGATTCCTCTGTCACATTCAATGAAAATCTCACTGAGACAAATTACTGTTAGATTCAGCCCAATAGGTTGAAGAAGCTGCAGAACAAATGTTTATGCCAAATTCTCCATCATTTGAACCTTTGTCCGGTTCACCCATCATTCCTGGACACACTTCTCCATCTTGCAAGATGTCAGAGAAATATCTTCATTCCAGCATTCTGAAAGGTGAAAACATATCCTCCTGTGGCATTGTCTCTCAATCTCCTCACCCATCCCCACAGTCTTTATCCCAACACCTCCCATTTGTTGGTATTCAAACGATTCCCCTCCATCTCTATCTGGCAGTGATGTTCACAACCACATCGACCCTTCTCATTGCAGGATGGAGATATGGAGCTGCAACTGGATGGGAGCTGTACATCCCTGTAAAGTCGAGCAGGAGCTGCAAGTGTCTTCATGTTGGGCAGTCGTCTAACACAGTGTTACTGTGTTCTGAACTGGGTTGGTGCACACAGCTCTACATGCTAGGAGGATAAATGCTCCAGATTTACACAGCAATTCACGAGTGCTCACTACCCAGCTCTGCATGCTTCACAGATAATCTATCCGCCTCTATCGAACAATGCATTGCAATAGACTGCTGGATAGTTATCTCGCCCGAGTTTATAGATGAATGAAATTGTGTTCTGCACAGTTATGCAGATTGGGAGTTCACGTTTATCGATCGATGTGCTGGTGTTATCCGCAAAATGTTCACTCTGGACAGATTCCCGGGTAGTAATGAGCAGCACACTAGCCTGGTCTTCACACTAGTCCATACTGAGAAGATATCGAATTAGAATTCCGGCATAGCTCGTGCTTTCATTTCTTGTGGTGGAATGTGAGGGGTTCCACGATTTACAGGTGGTTCAGCAGCTTTGATGCACGTCTTTATTACGTGTTCTGCGTTTCTCCACTGAATGAATGTGTTATCACTCCTTGTTGATTATGTGCGCAGTAACATGACCGATTCCCTCGATAGTGAAGGTGACGATCAGCATTCTAACTTCTAGATGAGTAGCGTTACCACCATTCTGGTTTTGAGAAGTTCGTGGAAATGCTGGGAAAGGTTCCATGGAGAGTGCATTTTAAGATGCTGTGGACAATGGGTAAGACCAGAGGCTTTCATAACCCAGTAAGGATTAATCGTTATGATTTTCATTTCAGCATCTTGGTTTGCAACATGACCACCAAAGGGAGCAGAAGCTGCAAAGAGGGGAATAACGATCCCTGAGCCTCACTGATATCCCTATATTCCTTTGTCTCGGTCTGGAGCAGTTGAATGACAGCCTTCTGTTCCTGTGCCTCCATCTCGAGCAGTTGATTGAATCTCTCATGTGGAGAAAGTGAGGTCTGCAGATGCTGGAGATCAAAGTTGAAACTTTATTGCTGGAACAGCACAGCAGGTCAGGCAGCATCCAGGGAACAGGAGATTCGACGTTTCGGGCACAGGCCCTTCCTCAGGAATCCTGAGGAAGGGCCTGTGCCCGAAACGTCGAATCTCCTGTTCCCTGGATGCTGCCTGACCTGCTGTGCTGTTCCAGCAATAAAGTTTCAACCTGAATCTCTCATGTTCCTGTCTACCAGGTTGGTGTATCGATGTCCTCTTCCTGCTCCTGAGTAACAGGCTCCAATAGCTGTTTGCTCTCCTGCTGATCTTTGGAATGGAATTGAGGCACTCAATGACTTCTTCATCACTCCTTCCAGCTTGTGCTGACTGATAGATTTTCCTCTGTTTCTGTAAATTGTCCTAAAATTCTGAATGATGTATTTGTTAATTGTTCTGTCAATAATTGAGCAAGCAAGCTGACTGGGTTTGGTTTCGTATTAAAGAGTTGAGAACCTGAATGGCCTCCTCTTGTCCCTCTGAAACTAGCTCGAGAGGCTAAATGGCTTCGGCCTGTGACTTCGTAACAGACACAAGAGCCTGAATGGGCTCCACCTGCCCCTCTATAACAGACTCAGGAGGCTGATGGCCTTTGCCTTTCCTTCTTTAGCAGCGGTATGAGGCAGAATGGTCTCCGACTCGACGTCTGTAAAAGACTCGAGAATCCAAATGTTCTCCTCCTGTCCCTCTGTGACAGTCTAGAGAGACTGAATGTGGTCTCCCTCTCCCTCTGTACAAGGCCTGAAACATTAAATGACTCAACAATCCGTGGATTATCTTTAGCTAGTAGTCTGACTCTGACGGAGTTGCCTCCCTTCTGAGTTACAGAAACACAACGAAACAATGTACTCTCGGTCTCCTCTCAGAAAAACCTTGCACACCTGCAGTAAGACTTCTTCATGCTTTGAATGATTCATATTGCAAAAACCACTAACATTCCAGCTTTCCAAACCTTCAAGTGGTAATATGCTAGTGTGGTCTGATTGGTCTCCTCTTATCCCTCTGTATCGGGCACATGGAGACAGAATTGCTTTCCCCTGTTCCTGCCAGCAATGTCAATGCGCTGAATGGTGCCTCAAGGTTATCAATGGATTTAATAACAAGGCACTTAAAGCTGGAAGCAGGATTACACGAAGTCACCAACACTGAACAATAAACATTGTTTGCATAGTTTATGATTTTTAGAAATTACCCCATTCTTCCTTACATGGAACTGGTTTGTTACTTTATCCCTGTCCTGTTTTATAAATGGGTGGTACCAAAGTTCAATCCCGCAGTGTTTTGGAACTACTTGCAATTACAAGGAAGAAAAATTTTAAAATATTGAAAGATTTATAGTCCAACCCGCAGCAAAACTCATCCATTCCACCCAGAATGTGTACATTTTCCATTTTACTGTAATATGGGAAGTGATAAAAGGAAGGGCTTAACTGAGCAGTTTGTTCAATAACTGTGATTACTATCAGTCTCCATGGATTATAATTATCCCAGCGGAGGGATTCCATTTTTAAATGATAATCCCGTTCAGTGTGTTAATCCATAGTATGAAAAGTAGCATCACCAACGGCAATAACAGTAATCAGCAGCTCGAGCAGAAGGGGAGCAGAGATCAGAGGGTCAGAACATTTGAATGGAAAATTCCAATAATGGATCATAATCTGAGAACATTAGAGTGGAAGTTTCCAACAACAGGCAGGAGTTTATCCGATTATGTTTGGCTTCTTTCTACATATAATAGTCAATTGTCATTATCATTGTGGATCGAATGCACACTTTACGTTATTCAATATTTTTATTATCCAATTCTGGTTTTCATTGGTGTCCCTGGTAAGTGTCGCTGTTCAGTCATTAACTCTATAAATCAGGTTTAATAGTGCTAAGGTTCTTTTCAATGACTCTACACTCCTTGCAGCTCTTATGCTTTCTGCTGAGACTCTGAATCCAGATATTCACTGTACAAATCCTTAGCAATTGCATGAATGAACTGTTTACTTCACTATCTTCCTCTTTGTTACTGGCAGTGCCACTGCTTTTCTCTATGTTAACCTCTTCAGTTTTCGCGGGGAAACACGATTCTTTGTATGACTGCCCTTGATGTTTAAATGTTCGGAGCTTGGAGCACACAGTATTCTGTTCTGTTTATAACTCCATTTTCCTCCTCTGCCCCATCCCCTCCTTGTACAATATGTGAGTCTGGAACAGGCACATCACAGCTGTGGTGATCCCTTTGCCCATGACCTGATTCCTGACGTTATAACCTCTCGACTCCTGATGGTAACTATTGACACCCATCCACCCATGTACACGAAGCGCACTGGTCTATATTTTTCTTGGGTCTGTTTTTTGTTTCAATATTCTCAAACACAGCATCATATCTGTCTATGAAAGGTTCCTCATTCTCTCTGTCGATTCGAAAATCCCTTGCTGGTTGTTCATATTTAAACTGATTTCCTCCATTTGTGCTCTCTTACAGATAATAGTTTGCAGGTGCACCACACGCACACACGCAAACATAAACACACAGACCATCTACGCACACTCCCTGCCCCCACACAAACGCGCGCGCGCGCACACACACACATACACACATATACAAACTTGCCTTTGCCTTTTTCTGGTGCAATGGAAGTGTCGAGACGTTACTTGATGGAAGGTCACTTTACTGTCACTCATAAAACTGGAGGCAAATTTTCCCTTGCGAGGCAGGTTTCGCAGCAAATTTAACATCAATATATTGGCAAAGGTTCGCAATACTCCCCATGCTGGGCAGTTAGTCCACTTTACTGAGAAATACACTCGCATTGTTTGCACAGCTCTCCATGCTGAGCCGTTATCTTGTCACAGTGTTTGGTGTTTGGGCTGCTTCTGTGAGGCAGATTTGGAATTTGGTGCACTAAACCATTTCAACTGATCTAACAATGTCTTCATTGAATATTCCCATTCTTGTGATCCTTCCTTTTTCCTCGTATTTCCACAATATGCTATCAGTTAATTAATTAACTCTTTCTGTCTTTACTGTGAATTTCTCTGTCCCTTTATACGCTTGAGTTAACTTGTCTTTTTTTGGATGCCGAGTGTGTCGACTGCTAGCATTTTGAAGCTGAGAAACAAATGGTGTGTGTACACCTGTTGTTTACTTACCGCTGTGTCCCATGTGTTGCTCCGTCTTGTATCGGGTGTTTCAATAGGTTTGATTCACGTCTTTGAAACTTGGTCTGTGTTTGCCCGTTGAACGCCTGTGTTTGTCCCTTTCAACGGACCCTGCAGTCAGTAAATGTGAAGCCCCTCGCATATTTTTCGAAGAGTCAGACCTCTACTTTGCAGCTGAGGGACTTCTGAAAGTCTCCTGTTATTGAAAATTCAGTAGAGCTGCTGGGAATGATGTTCTGGAGACTATGCTGTGAGCTGCGTCCGTCATACAGGGAGAGTTGAAGATTTGGTGACAGAACTCCGCATGGAGCATGAGGCCTGTAGTTACAGCATCTGGGTCTGCAACAAATGGAGCAGAACCGGCAGAGCAGGAAAGCTCTGAAACCACGGAGATATTGTGAAGAGGTAGGTTTACTCGGAAAGGATCGGCTGTACCCACCCCTGGTTTTCCAAGAAGAGATTCCCAAGCTACACTTACGCCAGGAGCAGAGTTTGAGGGGACCATGATTGAACAAGGAGCTGGTTATCATCAAATGGTAATGTTCAGTCTGCAGCTTGAAAGAGGGAACGGGAAATCGGACATAATGGTGTTAAAGTTACATAAAGATAATTACAGAGGAATGAGATTGGAACTGACGAAAATCGAATGGAAGCAAACCTGAGTGTGGAAGACAGTAGAACAACAGTGGCACGTGTTTCTGGTTGTAATGCAGGGCACAGTAGAGACGCTAATCCCAAAGAAAAGAAAGATTACCGGGGGGGGGGGGGGTTAAGGGTGGGGGGTGGCGGCATGAGAGAGCTATGGCTGACAAAGGAAGTAAGGGAATATATCAAATAAAAAGAGAGAGCCTATAAAGTTGCCAAGAGCACTGGGAAATCAGAAGATATGGAAGACTAAACGCAAACAGAGAATAACAAAAAGAGAAGTTAGGAAGGAGAGGATCAAATATGAAGGTAGGCTAGCCATGACTGTTAGAAATGATAGTGATAGTTTCTTCAATACTTAAGAAGCAAACGAGAGGCAAAAGTAGAAATTGGGCAGCTCCAAACTGATGCAGGAGGCTAGTGCTGGCAGATAAGGAAACAGCTGAAGAACATAAAAAGTAATTTGCGCCAGGCTTCACAGTAGAAGACATGAGTAATATCCAAACGATATGGAAGAGTAAAGGTGCAGGGTTGAGTATGGTAGCCATTACAAAAGAGGAATTGCTATAAAAGCTAAAACGTTTAAAAATTGGTAAACTTTATGGCCGCGACCGACTACATCCTAGAGTTCTTAGGGACATGGCTGAGGAAATTGTCAGCATTTGTGGATTTGGTAAGGAGATGTCGTGCCTGACAGACTTGTTAGAATTCTTTGAAGCGGTAGCATTTAGGTTAGATCAGGGAAACCCAGTGGATGTTATCTGTCGAGAATTACATAATGCCTTATCAAAGGCCTCACGGGAGGCTGCTGAGTAAGGTGAGGGTCATGGTGTTCGAAGTGAGCTACTGGCATGGATTGAGGATTGGTCATGTGACAGAAGGTAGAGAGTTGGGCAAAAAAGGATCTTTTTAGGAATGGCTAGTGGTACAAGTGGTGTCCTGCAGGCTTCAATGTTGCTGGTGCAGCTTTATATATTAGTGATCTGGATGAAGGGGCAAGGGCCATTCTGGCGAAGTTTGCCGATGATACGAAGTTAGGTGAACAGGCAGGTAGTACTGAGGAGGTGGGGACGGTGCAGAAAGATATAGACTGTTTAAGACGGCGGTCCAGGTAATGGATGATGAAAGTCAGCGTGAGCAAATACGAGTTCTTGAAATGAGGTAAAAAGAATACAGACATTGACTATTTCATCAATGATGAGATGGCACTGGAGCGTCTCCAGCGGAGATTCACATGGATGATCCCTGGAAAAGTAGGCTAATAATGCGACGAAAGGCTGAGGATCCTCGGATTGTATGTATTAGAGTTTAGAATGTTGAGGGGAAACCTAATAGAAACTTACAAGATAATGCATGGCTTAGAAAGTGGGGACGCTACGAATTTGTTTCAGTTAGGTGGGGAGACGAGGGTCCGTGGGCATAGCCTTAGAATTAGAGGGCTTCAATTTAGGACGGAAATTAGAAGACATTTCTTCTACCAGAGAGTTGTGCACCTGTGCAATTCATTGCCACGGAGCGCAGTGGAGGCTGGGACGTTAAATGTCTTCAAGTCAGACATTGATTAATTCTTGACCTCGCAAGGAATTACGTGGTATGGGGAGAGTGCAGTTAAGTGCAGTTGAAATTCCCATCAGCCATGATTAAGTGGTGGAGTGGACACGATGGGACGAATGGCCTTACTTCCATTTCTGTGTCTTATGGTGTTATGGTCACAGAGCGGTGTCACCTCCTTCAACACGACCTGGAGCTTCGTACCAAGGGAGGACGGGAGAGTCAGTGGCTGTTAGGGTCACAGTTTCATTCAGCTTCCGTGCTCGAGAACTTTCCAGGCAAATGTGGATGACATATTCATCATCTCCCAGCATATCGACATCTATGTCACCATTCTCTGATGAGAGTATACATGGTGAGTGAGGCGAATACAATGTTTTTTCTTCGGTAGCATGGGTCTGCCTGGAGTATACCTGTTTTCCAATTCAAGCGGGATTCCCGGTGGTGTACATGGATCTGCGAGGTCCCCATAACAATGGGGAGAGGTGGAGAAACTAAGTAACTCTTACTCCATTAATGTTGCAGTGTGCCCATGCACAGTACACCATCTTGGTGAACACCTACTGTCCTGGCAGCAGCCACAACTTCGTCGTTCAGAAGCAGTCAGCCATTCCAATAACTTGGTGCCTCCACGTAAAAATAAAGGATAATATCTCAGATGAAGATCATTCAACTTAATAGATGGTTCAAAATCTTTCCCCCTCACCATACCCCATTGCTAACCATTCATATCAAAACATTGTGCGTGTAGTCAGAGCAATAGGACCGCTGGGAACATCAGGGAACAGACCATCAGGGAGATGGAACAAGGCGTCCCAAGTCTGAATGTGCCAGAGTAAACACTCCAGTAAAAACCGTACGACTGAGTCCGGTATTGTCTCTCCATGTCAATAACATACTCCCTTCCATTCTTACTGAAAATAGATAGCTCCTGTAAAATGACATATCTCACCTGCTAAACTCTAATAGATTCACTTGACTTGTTCATATCCTTTTGCAGACTCTTTCCTTCTTAACTTAGTATCATCATTAAATGCAGTTACAGTACACAACAGCACCATCAGAAAATGCAGAAATTGCTGGAAAAGCTCAGAAGCTGTGGCAACATCAGAGAAGAAAAATCAGACTCAACGTTTCAGTTCCGATGGCTCTTCCACAGAATGGTACAGTTACAGTACATTTGTTCCACTCCTCCAAACCATAGATATTGGTTGTAAATAGTTGAGGAAGTAGCAATGGTCACTGTGTGCTTCCACTCCTTGCAATCTGACAAACTGACCAATACTGATTTACCGCGAGTGTCCACTTCCTGTTGATTATCAGTCCTCCTTCCTTCCTTCATAGTACTTTTGAAGTTTTGATTAAGAACGAGGAGCAGCAGTCGGCAATGCAGCTCCTCGATTCTGCTCCTCCATTTAACACAAACATAACTTATGGTATTTTGCCCTCAGTTCGACTTTTTTGCCCGCACTCCATAACCCTTCATTTATTCATTGGCCCCGCATCTACCGCACTCTGGGGCAGAGAATTCCACAGGTTCACAATCCTGTGCAATAGGTAAGTTCTATTCATTCCTGTGAGTAGAATCTACCTAGCTTAACGTAAAACTATGTTGGTTGTAGATTGTTGCAGAATGTCCCAGGTGAGAAAATATCCACTCGACATCTACATTGTTAATCACCTTTACATCTTGCCGACATCAATGAGATCTCCTCTCAATCTTGTAAACTCCAGAAAATATAGGCCTGAACTGCACAATCTCTATAAAGTCAAATTTCTCATCTCTGGTATCAACATCATGAACCCCAACTGAGCTTCGTCCAATCCAGCGACATCCCTCCTCCAGTCAGGGACCAAAACTGTAAACAGTATGCCAGTTGCATACTCAACAAAATCTTACATATTTTCGGGAAAGCTTCCCTTCCCTTGCACTCTATTATTTTAAAAATAACTGATGAAATTGCACATGCCTTTCTCATAAACTGCTATATCTCTCTGTGAGTTTTCTGTGATGTAAACGAGGACACCCAGATCCATCTAGACATAAGTACTCTGAAGTTCCTCTCCATATCCAGAACAAGTTGGCTCGCGATTCCACTTACCAAACTGGATACTCTCATTCTTATCTACGTTCAAATTTATCTGCCATATGTTGGGCTATTCACCTAAAATATTCACATCCATTTGTAAATTTGATACAACTTCATTGTAATCTAGTTTTCAATACATTTCAGTTTCATTTGAAAATTTGGCTAATCCATTTTCTATCCCCTCATGCAAGCAATACAATCGATTGCCTGAGGTCTGAACACTATGATATCTGAGAAGTAATCAACCAGAAAATGACACTTCTCTTCCATTTCTCTGCATTTTGATCATTCACCAATCCTCTATTCATGCTCAGAAATTCCTTGTATTGATATATGCATTTATTTGATTGTTTAATATTTTGTGCAGCAACTGATTCTATGTCTTCTGTCTGTGCAGATATACAACAACTAAAGGATTGCTATCATTCATCTTGTTTGTGACGTATTTAAATGATTCGTACAAGTAGTTCAAACATAATTCATCCTTCCTAAAACTATGCTGACGCTGATTGATTTTTTTTTGACCCTGAAAATCTCCTATTATTAATTCCGTAGATAATGGATACGAACAAAACGTTTTAAACACCAAAAATTTGCTTACTAGTTTTTAATCCCTAGTGATGACGATTTGTTCTGTGTTCATCGCCTTCTATAACCTCTACGTTCCCTTTCCTGTGTTCCTGAATAAAAGGCACACAGCTTAAACAATTCTTCCAGATTGCTGTGCAAGAGGCATGATGGCTGAATGGACTAATGCCATCCCGTATTCCCAATTCCTCCGCCTCCGCCGTATCTGCTCCCAGGAGGAGCGGTTCCACCATAGAACACAACAGATGGCCTCCTTCTTTAGAGACCGCAATTTCCCTTCCCACGTGGTTAAAGATGCCCTCCAACGCATCTCATCCACATCCCGCACCTCCGCCCTCAGACCCAACCCCTCCAACCACAACAAGGACAGAACGCCCCTGGTGCTCACCTTCCACCCTACCAACCTTCGCATAAACCAAATCATCCGCCGACATTTCCGCCACCTCCAAACAGACCCCACCACCAGGGATATATTTCCCTCCCCACCCCTCTCCGCCTTCCGCAAAGACCGTTCCCACCGTGACTACCTTGTCAGGTCCACGCCCCCCTACGACCCACCCTCCCATCCTGGCACTTTCCCCTGCCACCGCAGGAACTGTAAAACCTGCGCCCACACCTCCTCCCTCACCTCTATCCAAGGCCCCAAAGGAGCTTTCCACATCCATCAAAGTTTTACCTGCACATCCACTAATATCATCTATTGTATCCGTTGCTCCCGATGCGGTCTCCTCTACATTGGAGAGACTGGGCGCCTCCTAGCAGAGCGCTTTAGGGAACATCTCCGAGACACCCGCACCAATCAACCAAATCGCCCAGTGGCTCAACATTTCAACTCCCCCTCCCACTCTGCCGAGGATATGGAGGTGCTGGGCCTCCTCCACCGCCGCTCCCTCACCACCAGACGCCTGGAGGAAGAACGCCTCATCTCCCGCCTCGGAACACTTCAACCCCAGGGCATCAATGTGGATTTCAACAGTTCCCTCATTTCCCCTTCCCCCACCTCATCCTAGCTTCTAACCTCCAGCAACTCGATCCCCTGACCTGTCCGGACTTGTCCGACCTGCCCAGCTCCTTTTCCACCTATCCACTCCACCCTCTCCTCCCTGACCTATCACCTTCATCTCCTTCCCCACTGACCTATTGTACTCTGTGCCACTCTCTCCCCACCCCCACCCTCTTCTAGCTTATCTCTCCACGCTTCAGGCTCTCTGCCTTTAGTCCTGATGAAGGGCTTTTGCCCGAAACGTCGATTTTGCCTGTCCTCGGATGCTGCCTGAATTGCTGTGCTCTTCCAGCACCACTGATCCAGATTCTGGCTTACACACTCGATGGATTAAATGTCCAATTGGCGTTCCTACATTATAGCCTCGATGGCAGGAATGTACTGAGTAAGAGACTTAACGTCTGCTTATCCTCCTCCTGATGATGCATTAAATATTTGAGGGCTTATGTAATGTATCTGTTTCTGTGTAACAGTTTGAGGTGCTGAAGGGTCTCCTCATATTCCACAGTCGGTCGGACTGTTTCCCGTTCCCTTTTCTGATAGTGACACTGGTGCCAGGTGTTCCGTCCAGTTTTATCCTTTAAGACCTCGGAGCAGTTCACATACAATTAAGTGTCTTGCTTGGCCGTTTGAGAGATCATTGAAGCGTTTATCACATGTCCGTGTGTCTCAAGAAACAATACAGCCAGGCCAGGAAAAGTGGGAGATTTGGTTCCTGAAAGTACATTGATGAAACAAATAGTTGTTTATATTCGGTATTGACATAAAGGTGACCATTACTGACACCAGCTTTTTGATCTCAATTGTTTATTAAATGTTATTAACTTACACTAGCTGACAGCGCTTTAGACTGGTCTGAATAACTAATCCAGTGAATTTTCTACAACAGCAGCATCTCCAAATGGGGACCTATCAGAAACCACACAGAGCAGACTGTTCCTGTGTTCCTTGACATCTGTGTCAAGAACATTACATACCAATTTGACTATCGTTATAGGACTGGGTATGTGAGAATTGGTCGGACGGTAATTGTTCCTCTCTTTGGAGACTGAACATAGCTGAGTAATTTTCCACATTGCCAGGGAGAGGGAGCTGGAATGAAACAGCTTCCTCGGTGACACGGCTTGTTATGCAACACAAGTCTTCAGTCGGATAGCAGGAATGGTGTCAGGGCCCCTTGCCTTTGTCGTTTCTACTGTGTTCAGCTGTTACTTTGTGTCACGTGCACTTTATCGAATTGTTTGAAGACTGGAATATGTGATTTGAGACTTGATATGACAGGACTGCAGAGCTGAGATTTGACCTGTTGGTCTTAGGATCATTTGCCCTCTCTACTAACTGATAGTCCGGCTGTTTGGAATGAGATAAGCCAAGTGCGGTGGCTTCAACAGTTTGTCATCGGGTTCAGGAGGAATGCAATGATGTGACCCTGGATTGTTCACAAACATTCGTCGCTGAAACATAGATTGATGGTCATGTTGACTAAGGTTAAAAAGGTACAGGTTGTGGCTAAACAAATTCCTTCTGGAGTCTACATCATATCATCCACGACTAGAATTTTTAATTTAACCCTGTTTGGAGAGGTGGATCATTGAAACTTCTTAAATGAGATTATCAGACTTGGAAATGAAATGAGTGCAAGAAAGAATTTGTGATGAATCAGATGTTATAGACTCATAGACGCTGAGACACTTTGGCACAAATTCTCCATGCTCACCACATTTCATAAACTGATCTTCTCCTAGTTTCCTGCGTTTGGCACGTACAAATAAAAAGTGAACGAACTGCGGAATCTGTAAATCAGAAGCAAAACCAGAAGGTGCTGGAAAAGCTCAGCAAGTCTGCAGCATCTGTGCACAGAAACCAGAGATAAAATTTTGGATGGTTTGATGCTTCCTCAGAACTCTGAGAAATGATACAAATATGTCAGCTGGGGGCACTGCGATTTGTTTCGCAGCTTCCCACAATAACCTGTGATAAACTTGAACAGGTGTTGGGTTATGCAGTTTGTGAACTTCCTCTTCTGTAATGTGGCCTCATTTCAAAACATCACGACATGCATTTGTTTCCGGGGCTTCCAAACTTCCATGTCTTTTTTCTCAACAATTACTGACACGTGTTTTCGCGTGGGATCTCACCTATCGAGCAGGAACAGGTCGAAAGGCAGCGGAGCGGGGACGTTCAGCTGTTGTGGGCAGTGTGTCACCAGCATGGTCAGGTGCTGATGGACAATGTTGTTGAGGTTAACTGTGTTTCTTTATTGGTGCACTTTTATAGGAAGGACTGAAATGTTTTTCATTTTATCTTTTTTCTTTCGTTTTCTGCTTTGAAGCACGCTTCTGTACTGCAGAGAATGTGAGTGTGGCTTACCTGTATAACACAGATTGCATGCAATGTGACCATTTATAGACATTCCGCCGAACTCATGTGAGTACATGTGAAAATAAACCTCATAACCCAATCTCATCTCTGGCAGT
Source organism: Chiloscyllium plagiosum (assembly GCF_037043375.1). NCBI lineage: Eukaryota > Metazoa > Chordata > Chondrichthyes > Orectolobiformes > Hemiscylliidae > Chiloscyllium > Chiloscyllium plagiosum. The sequence goes on from NW_028270178.1 coordinate 43,374,160, forward strand.
TCAACATATAAATGGCTGTTTGATTTTTAGCGGCCCCATTCTCCCTCTAGTTTCTCTTTTGCCCTTAATAGAGTTGTAGAATATTTTTCGATTCTCATTAACCCTATTTGCACAAGCTTTCTCATGCCTCTGGATATGGAACAGGCGACACCTCCTCATAACATTTCATGAAAGTAGGCCAGACCCTAACAGAATGGACCTGAGTGGGTGAACCAGCCACGCCCCTTTTGTAAAAAAAATTTAAATCCTTTTGCACAAGGAAATATGTTATAGTTATAATCAAACTATGCCTAAAACCCTTCCAATTCAGGCTTTTCAAAATCTGTGTCTCTTACAAACTCTTCAAAAGAAATGCCAAAAAGATCATAACCATATGAAAGGAGCAGCATCATCACTCCTCCACCTTAAAAGAAAAATAGACCATCACTATCCAAAATGGCTCCATTTTAAAAGTCATTAACGCTAAATTGTTAGCGCCCATAAACTACACACCCATCTACATCACATTGACAATAATCATGCACTACAATAATTTGTTACAGTCTCTTTTACTCCTGGCATCGAATTCCTTCCTGTCGGATTCAAGGCTCCACAATACGTCAGCAATCTCTTTTTCTCGTCCTGCCACCTGTGCAACTGTAAGTTGAATGGCTATAGCAACCAGCGCCATCTAAATAGACTGACATTTCTGTCCTTAAAGTTTTCTGCAGTCTTCAATGGCTTATGATCAGTGTATATGATTGTCTCAATTAGGTTACTGATAATATTAGTATACAAATGTTGCAGCACCAACACTAAGCTCAAAGTCTCGGTCTCAGTTGTCGAATATTTTTGCTGATGCATGTTAATTTCCTGCTGAGATACCCGATAAGTCTTCCTATCTTCTCATTTTCTTCCTGCAAGAGCAGAGCACAGTCTCGCACATCAATGCGTGGTAGGATGTTGCTTACTTGGAACAGCATCTCCTACAACTACATGCATGCTTAGGTTTTTACTTCCCAGCTTATTTCCACGTGTCTACACCTGTGATGTTAATAGCACTTTCAGGTGATTTCGATTTTCCTCTGGAAGGTAGCTCAATCATTGATCTCAATTTTTGACAAAATCCTCATTGTCAAATATAATTTGAGGAATGCTGAAATCAGAATTCTCTGAATTTGATTCCTCCTCTGTATTGTAATCAATAACATATTCCCCTCTTGCTTTCCTTCCCTGTCAAAATACCTTTTGAGCATGTTCACATGACACACACTGAGATCTTCCTTCTTGACTGGAATTCTTACTAAATAGTTCACCTAAATAGTTTACTTTCGATTTGATAAGGTACACGGAACCTGGTATGTACAGGTTCACCTTTCACTGGAAGTAACGCAAACACCGAAACCCCGATAGAAAAATTGCGAGTTTTTCTTTTCTTGTGTGCTTCCTGATTCATTGTCTGCATTGATAACTTTCACATTCTGTCTTGCCAACTCCGCACTCTATTTAATTGATACAGAAAGTTTGACACATAGTCCAAATACGTGGTCTCTGATTCTAACTTACTAATTTCTCCTGAATCAATTTTAACGGTCCTTTTACTTCATGCCCAAAAACTAATGAAAATGGACTGCATTTGGCCGATTCATTTGCTGTAGCACTGACTGCAAAAAGCACAAACAGAATTTCCATATCCTAGTCATCCGGATGGTCTTGACTGTGAGCCTTCAACTTGGTTTTGAATGTCTGATACTGCCTTTCTCGCACTCCCTACGATTCTGGATGGTATGTACTAAATTTGAATTGTTTTATTCGGAAGCCATCTACACATTTCTTCAATAATTTCGATGTGAAGTTTGACCCTTAATCTGATTTTATCTCTGTGGGTAGTCTGTAGCGAGTGAGATATTTCAGTAATTCCTAAATAAACGTTTTAGCTGTGACCTTGTGTGATGGGATGTCCTCTGGAAATGTAGTCGTCACACACACTATTATTAACAAATACTGATTATCGTTTGTGGTTTGAGGTGGGTGTACTATGGTGTACTGGGCCTTAAAGGTTCGTCAAATGTGTGTGATTAATTAAGACCTTAAAGGTTCGTCAAATGCAGGAATATGTATTAAAGTTGCGGGCTTTATTATGCCTGTGCTTTTTTCAATTACCTCACGTATGACATGTTTAGCAAAGTGCAACTGCATTCTTTTGCAGTCCAAACCAGTAAATTGTTGTTGCATTTCAGCTTGAGCCCTTAGTGGAAGCTCATGCATCACTCAGAACACTTACTTTCTATTATTCACTGACAATACACATTGATGAACCTCTGTCCATTTCCCATCTGTCTGAAAATGGGATGGTTCCAACTTTCTCATTAAGACATCAATTTTAAGATAGCAACATTCAGGGCTGTGTTCAAATTCATTTTCTGTGCATTCCTTGTGATACAATTGCTGCAAATTTCCAATGTTAAAAATCACAAAACACAAGGTGGTTGTGGAGCAGTATTATAAGACTCAGAATTTATAGGAAGAGTATTGCAGTGTCACGGAATATAACATGAAAAAAAATAGTTTTCGTCTTTCAAATTTCAGAATGATCATGTTCTTTTCAGTTTCTTCATATGTAAACCCGAGAAATCTTTTAAAAGTTGCATTTTCAAAGTAGCGTTAACAATGGACACCTTTTCAGCTCAGATAATGCATTGAGGATGGGAAGTTAAAATCTGTCTGTATCCCAATGTTATGTCAGACTGATTCTACTTCGAAAAAAAAAATAACAGATTCTTGCATGGATGTCTACAGTTGTTGCAGAAACTGAAATGTAATTTTGCAAGCACAAATTCACCCCACTAACTTATATGTGTGTGATTGCAGGGGAGACCGAGTAACTGCTAATATGTCGGTGTGTATATGTGGGGGGTTGTTTGTCAGTGAGACAGTGTGTGTATGTGTATGTATGTGAATGTAATTGGGTATAAGTCAGTGAGAGGCTGCGTGTGTGGATGTGAGTGCGTGGCGTGTACGTCTGAGCGCATGGGAGTGAGCTTGTGAATGAGAGTTGGTCTGCGTGAATGTGTTGATCTGTAGGAGGGTATGTGTGTGCTATTGTATATACGTCTGTGAGAGAGAGAGAGTAAAAAGTGCTCATCTCCAGCATGACATGGACCCACTGTCCCGTTTGAGGCCATCCCCATGGCTAAAAGACTTGGCTATCAGCCCCTGCTCGGCCACGTTACGTTGTTGCCTGTCCCGAGGTCTACCTTGGAGGACGGTCACCAAGGATCGAGGCCGAAAGTCCTGGACTGAGTAAGTGATCCCCGACTGGAGAGGAACACTCCTGGCTAATGATTGCGGTCTGGTGATCAGTAATCTGTTGCCATTACCTCCAGAACACACTGGACTGAGTCTCCAGATCGCACTGGGCTCAGTCTCCAGATTGCAACTGGACGAGACTACAGACTGCACCGCGCCCAGACTCCAGACCACACCGGATCCAGTCTCCAGACCACACCGGGTCCAGTCGCAAGAACGCACCAGGCTAAAACACCAGAATTCACCCGGCCCAGGCTCTAGACTACACTGGGTCAGTCACGAGACTGATCTGGCCCAGTCCCCAGACAGCACGAGGCCCAATCCCCACACTGTACCGTCCCAGTCTCCAGACCACCTTTAGCCTTGTCTGGGAAACTGCAACTGGCCGATTCTTTACAACACACGAGGCCGAGTCTTCAAACATGCCTGGTCTAGTCTCCAGACCACAACTGGCTCAGTCTCCAGACAGAGTGTCTCCAGAACAAGCTGAGCTTCAAACTTTGGTCCCTTGTTTCCTCACGCAAACCTCTGGTCTGGCACTCACCGACTTCATTCCCTTCTGAGCAATTATGAAAAGTAAAGGTTTTGGAAAAAACATCTCGAAAAGAGAAAATAATAGAGCAACAGAAAAAGAGAGAGTGGAGAAGAGGACCTCGGGCTGTAACATTTCAACTCTGCCGTCATTTTACGGCTGTTCCGTACTTCAAAGAATGACTTCAAAGTCTCACGGTAGCTTGGTCTTATTCCTTGCATTGCTGTCCCTGAGGTATTAACAGAAGGAGATGCACTTACCCATTGCTGTCCCATATGCTACCATGGGGTTTGTTTCAGGACTTTGCCACTCATTCTCATAAGATTACATACAGAAAGTGCAATAAAAGTAATCTCAACCTCAACCACAGCAGTTCTTTCAGATTGGCCTGAATACAATTGTACTGCTGTGGTCTCCATAGCTCCCGATCATCGACAGATATCGAGTCTTGATTTATAGATCAATGGACTGCTGTGTTCTGCATAGTACCTGGACCTGGACAGATCTCTAATCCTGACTTATAGATCAATGCACTGCAGTGGTCTGCATAGGGAGATATCTGTTCCTGCTTTATAGATTGGCCACAATTTAGACTAAAACGACAGACGTTTCTGACAATCATATGCCTTCAAGGAACTTGTCGAGAATCCTTCCAGACAGTAACATTATTAGGAACTGGAAAGAAGTGACCTGAGTCTGCTGTGGAGTGACCGAGTGTGTGAGAATGTTCTAGAAACCATCTGTTCATATGAATATGTCTCTGTCTGGGGACGGAGTTTGCCTTGTGTTTCATGACACATTGTTGTCATTAATTCAGAGTTCCCATTTGTTACTTCAGTTACAATTATTTGCATTTTTCTCCGAAAGCAGTGACATATTTCAAAATCTTTCTCTGTCCTCAATTAAACTTATCAATTTCCCTCCAGACTGGTGTATATTTCGTTTGTTGTCCTTCCTCACAGTTAACACAGTTACGATATACATCCTGCTTGATAAAGATTGTGGATTGTCCCCATGTGTCAGACGTTACCTGGGAGCCATGGCGGTTGCGGATCTATTTGTCATTATCGTCGACCTGATATTGAGACATATTCCCATTGTTTATGATGAACAGTTTTATTTCCTGTTGTACACCCCCGTGTGTAATATCCATGCCGTCCTGCTTTATGCAGCCACTGACTGTTCGGTCTGGTTCACCGTCACTTTCACATATGATCGATTTATGGCTATTTGTTGCCAAATGAAAAAAAAAACTGCGGCTGTGGTTCTGGGAACAGTGACTGTGCTGAGTTGTTTGAAGAACATTTTCTCGTATTTTATGCTCACAAATCGGTATTGGCTGGAGAACCTTCCCGTGGTTTTGTGATGCAACAATTGATGTTTATTTCTCCCGTGTCTGGGTCACAAACGAGTTCCTCCACCACATTTTAACCCCGGTTCTCCCATTTCTCCTGATTCTGCTGTTCAACGTGTTCACCGTCAGACACATATTAGTGACTAGTTGAGCCCGCAGGAGACTCCGGGCTCACGCCAATGGGGACGCTCAGTCTGACACAGAAATGAGAAATCGAAAAAAATCCATTGTTTTACTATTTGTGATCTCGGCCAATTTCATCCTGTTATGGTCAACGTTAATGGTGTACTTTATATGGAGACGCATGTCGTATATTGTGGATACCTCTATTTCTCGAGATGGATTTGTGCAGGAATTGGGCTTCATGCGACAGCTCCTCAGTTGCTGCACAAACACCGCGATTTATGCCGTAAACCAGACTAAGTTCAGACAGCAGCTGAAGAATGTCCTGAAGTATCCCTATACCCAAATGCATCAATTAATCAAAATCACTCATTAATTAATTCATCGGCGACTTTCCCTTTTCAGTTCAATAACTTAGCAATGGAGTAGCCTGTCGCTGTTGTAACAGGTTGATGTTAATGCTGGGTGGTCCAAACTTTTCCCACAGGGTGTTACAAGGACACATATCCACGTTTGTCTCAACTCAAGGGACTTTAATCATCCCACTGACTGTGTATAAATCCTCAATATATAATTCATAAAAAATGTACGCTTTAACACAAAACAGCAGATTGAAATATATTGTTGTTTGTCTTTGTGTTCAAGAAGCTGAGCTCTTGAGGAATAGACTCAGCCCCAAGCTCGAGTGGTCAGGAGTTGTATTAAAGTCACTCTGACCTTGCTTTCATCTCTGGATCACGAATTCCTGCCTGGCTTCAGCACATTTGATCTTTCTACCTGGTTGCCCAATTCTGCACCAAAACGCATTGGTCCTTCTGTCTGTCTCTCTCTCTCTCTCTCTCTCTCTCTCTCTCTCTCTCTCTCTCTCTCTCTCTCCCTCCCTCTCTCTCTCCCTTTCTCTCCCTCCACCCCCTCCCTTTGTGTCAATCTGGATCATCGCTCTCCCTTTTTGCCCTTCAACTACTCTCTTGCATTCTCTTCCCATTTCCTCTACCCGTCTCTTTCTTCTCATATCTTTGCTACTCTTTTTCCCGAGACTGTGTCATTCTTTTCCGTCCACTTTTCACTCCCACTCTTACCACCCTATCTCTTAACCCGGTCGCTTCACCCGCCTCCACTCTTCCCACTTTCCCTCAACTCCTCCCTTACTGTCTTTCTGTCTCTGTCTCTCCCTCTTTCCTTCCAACCTAAATTTCATAGTGTCAGTTCTCCCACCACCACATTTCTCTACCCTTTCTCCACCCAACTCCCAGTTTCTCTACCCACTCCCATATTTCTGCCAGAAGGAGAGGGGAGGCAGTGCGAGAAAACATATGTCAGACAGAGGTGGAAGTGGAGAGGGATCGAGTTTCATTCAGAAAGAGAGGAAGTTAGGGAGGGACTGAGAGTGAGAAATAGTCAGACACAGCGTGAGGGTGGATAGAAGCATGGGAAGGAAACAGAGAGATTCAGAAGGAGAGGGGGAGAGAGTCAGACAGAGGAGCATGGGTGTAAGAGAGGGATGGACAGAAAGTCAGACTGAGAGTCAGAGAGTTACGGACGGAGACAGAGAGACAGCGAGATCGAGAGAGAAAATTAGATAGAGGGAAGAAGAGAGATAGGAAGAGTCAGATGGGGCGAAAGGGTGGAACAAAGGGAGAGTCAGACAGGGGAGATGGAGAATGACATTCAAAAGACGCAGCGTGCCAGAGAGGGGCAGAGTCAGCCAGCGGAGGGACTGAGAGGTATCGATTGACAAGGAGAGGGAGGAAGGGAGAGAGAGTGGTAAAGAGAATCCGAGAGAGGAAGGGAGACGAGGTGGGGGGGTAGTGGGTGAGACAAAATTATAGAGAAAAGGCATTGACGAGGGAGAGAGAAAGAGAATCAGACAGAAGGAGAACAAATCAGACATATGAAGAAGAGTGAGAGAGCAGAGTCAGACAGAGGGAGTGGAACGGAGGGAAGGAGTAAGCGGGAGAGAAAGGGAAAGAGATTTAGGCAAAGACGATGGGAGTATAGGAGTGAGAGATAGAGAGGGAGAGAGTCAGACAGAGTCAGAGTCAGTAAGGGAGTGGGGGAGAAAGAGTTGCACAGAGCTTCAAATCGGGAGAGGCAAGGAATAAGAGAAAGAGGGAGAGATAATCATGCTGGGAAAGAGGGAGGGCGAGAGAGAGAGAGTCTGACAGTGGTGGCGGGGAGAGAGGGAAAGGGTAGAACGAGGGATGGAGACAAAGAGATTCAGACAGAGGGACAGGATGGTGGGAGAAGTTGAGTCAGACAGTGGGAGATAGTTAGAGTGAGAGAGAGTGCACGACAATGGGAAAACTTGGGTGGAAGCGAGCAAGAGTCAGACAGAGGGAGACAGTGTGTACGAATGGGAAGGAGAGTCTGCCACCGTGGAAGGGAGGGAGGGATTGAGACGATTAGAGACAGAGGGAGAGGGATGGGTGGAAGGAGAGGCCGAGACAGAAGGAGGTTTGGAGAGAGAGAGAAGACAGAGAGAGAGGAGAGAGAGTGAGAGAAAATCAGGCAGTGGGAAATTGAGGGAAACCGCGACTGAGCGAGTCTGACACAGGAAAAGATGGAAGGTCGGAGAGAGAGTGAGAGAGAATCAGTTACAGGCAGAGAGAGGAACAGAGCGATGTAGAGATAGCGTCAGACAGATGTAAAGAGAAGTTACAGACTACAGAGAAAGAGAGACAACCGGGGACAGAAGGTAAGATTTCTTCAAACAGGGGGAGAGGTACCTTGATAAAGATAGAGAAAGAGATAAAAAAAAAGGAGAGACATGGAGGAATGGAAAGAGTTAGACACAGGGATAAGGATGTAGGAACGAAAGAGAGAAGGGCGAGAGAGAGTTAGATTTGAGTGGGAGAGATTGTCTGTAATCACGGGTCTCAAAAAATGAGAAGGTGGCAAAGAGTGAGGGAGAGGGAGAGTCTGAAAAAATGAGAGGCAGGGACACAGTGAGGGAGTGAATCAGACAGATGGAGTGTAAGGGAGAGATTCAGTGATAGAGTCAACAAAGATAGAGGGTAGGGAGGGCGCGAGAGAAGGAGCGATAGAGTCACACAGCAACAGAGAGGGAGGGGAGGAAAGAAAGCTTTAGACAATGGCAGATGGTGGGAGGTAGACACGGAGATATAATGGGAGAGGGCGGGTGGGGTATGGACAGAGAGTCAGGCAGATAGAAGTGAAGGGAGGGAACAAATGAGAGAGTCATTTACAGGAAGGAAGAGTCAGATACACAGACAGGATGACAGGACGGAGGCGTGGGGCAGGAGAGACAGTCAGACAAATGGAAAGAATGTTTGGGAAAGATAGAGAGTCAGACAGCGGGAGAAGGTTTCGGGCGAGGCAACGAGTGGCAGAGAGATTGAGAGTGTTGAAGAGAAAGACAGAGAGTGTCAGACAGAGGAAGAGGAGGGACAGAGCAGGACAGAGACAGTCAACCCAATTCAGCAGGAAGGAATGCGTGAGCAAGAAAGTTGGAGTGACATTCAGACTGCGAGAGTGAGGCAGCGGGAGGGACAAAATCAGACAACACTAAGGGAGGAGAGGACTGTTGAGACAGAGACAGACACAGGCTAAGAAGGGGAAGGATTGAGGGAGATGGGGAGTAGAGAGAGAGAGGAGAGAGTGTCAGAGAGACAACGGGTGAAGTATAGAGAAAAGGAAGAGTGAGGCAGAGGGAGACAGAGGGAATTGAGCAACAGACTGAGCCAGACAGAGGAGGTGGGAGTTTGTCAGAGAGGGAGGAAGGGAGAGAGAGTGTGAGTGACAGAGACATAGTCAGACAGGTGGAAAGTGCTGAAGAGAGGGAGGCAGAGAGAGAGAGAGAGAGAGAGAGAGAGAGAGAGAGAGAGAGAGAGAGAGAGAGAGAGAGAAAGAGAGACCGATTTAAGAAGAGAGCGGATGGAAGAGTGACAGGAAGAACGTGAGTAGGAGAGAAAGAAAGAGAAGGAAAAGTAGTGAAATGCCAGGAAAGGAAGAGTGAGACAGTGTGTCAAATGCGTTGGGGGGAGTGTTGGCAATTAAAAGACAGAGGGAGTCAGATAGAAGGAGAGGGAGCGTGGGGGACAGAGGGAGAGTAGACAGAGGGAGGGGATGCTGGGAGAGAGAGAGTCAGGTAAAGTTAGAGGGAGAGTGGGAAAGACAGACGAAGAGGACAGTGGGAGAGACAGAGAATGATAGACATAGGAAGACATATGGGGATGGAAGGAGCGAGAAAACGTTAGGCAACGTGTCAGGCAGATGGGGGTGTAGGCAAATGAGACAAAGAGAGAGTCAGATAGAGGGAGGGGAGGGAGGCAGCGAGGGTGTCAGAGTGTAGAAGGTGGGAGTGGCCAGGGGAAGGGAGAGAGAAACGAGTCTGATAGAGGGAGAGGGAGGGATGGACGGAAAGTGAGGCAGACTGGTCATTGTAGGAGACGAGTGAGAGAAAGTGAGAAAATCAGACAGAGGGTGTGGGTCGGCGGTCGGGACAGAAAGAGTTAGACAGCGGGAGGGCGTGTTGGAGACAGAGAATCCTTAAGACATTAGGAGTGGAAAGTAGAGAAAGAATAGCCGCCAGAGGAAGGGTGGGGGCAAGAGTGAGAGGGGGGAGAGGAACAGAAAGAAGGATTGAGAGTGAGAGTGAAAGTCAGAGGGAGATGAAGGGTTAGTGTATGTGAGCGCGTGACAGCCAGACAGAGGGATAGAGTCAGGAGAAGGAGAGCAAGTGATGAAATATTGCAAAAACTGGAATACAAATATTATAGGCACGATGCTGGAAGAACACAGCAAGTCAAGCAGCATCATGTGTTGGAGGCTCAACTTCCTGATGGTGCCTGCCTTGCTGTGTTCTTTCAGCGTCCTGTCTGTCGATGGTGGGAGAGGGAAGGACAGAGTGAGGGAGATAGAGTCTAATGGGGGCAGAGGGAAGGAGGACTCGACTGAGAGAGAGAGAAGAGTCAGACAATTGGAGAGGGAGGGAGCGACTGTAATCTGAGAGAGAGAGGCAGGAAGGGAGTCAGACAGGCTGAGAGGTACGGACACAAGTAGAGAGGAAAAGTCAGACAGATGGAGAAAGAGATCGAGAGGGAGTCGGAAGAAAAGAAAGAGAGTGCCAGAGAGCGCGGAGGAAAGAGGGAAGGAGAGAAAGAGGGTGTGAATCGGGCAGGGAGTGAGATAGAGGCAAGGAGGGTGGAGAAGGAGATTCAGAGGGAGAGCGAATGAGGAGAAACCAATTGGGAGAGAGGGAGAGTCAGACGGAGCGACAGAATGGGAGGCAAGGAGAGAGAGATTCAGGCAAAGCAAGAGGAATGGAGCGAGATATCCAATCAGAGGAAGCGAGACAGCGAGGGGGTTAGGCAGAGAGAGATCAAACCAGATAGCGGGAGAGGGATGGAGAAAGAGGAGGAAGGCAGACAGAGGGAGAGGCAAAGAGGAAGGGGGGAGAGAGAGATCTGTTAGAGGGAAGTAGGGCAAGAGAAGCAGCGAGAGAGCCAGAGAAAGAGAGAGATTTCAACATACAGTGGGGGTGGGGGGGGGGGGGGTGGAGAGGAGGCACAGAGAGAGAGTTCGACAAATATTAGACAGAGGGAGAGGAAGTGTGGGTTAGACAGTCAGACAGAGATTCAGGCAGAGGGAGACGATGGGGGCAGCGGGAGAGAGTCAGTCAGTACAGGGCGAGCACGCCAGGAAGGGAGAAGAGAGAAGAGGCAGAGAAAGGATAAGTGAGGGATTGATTGAGAGAAAGAGACAGACAGGCCGGCAAAGGTTGGAAAGCAGTGAGAGAAAGTGCGCAAGTCAGACAAAGGGTACGGGAAGGAGGGATCGAGCAAGTGGAAGACAGAGAAAGGGTCAGTGAGAGGGAGAGGGAGGGAGAGAGGTAGGGACAGTCAGAGAGATGCAGAGGAGCTTTGTGAGAGGTAAAATCAGAAGACGAGGGATCAAATGACACGAAAAGAGGTAGAGAGAGCAAGAGTCAGATAGAAGGACAGGGAGCTAGGTCGCCAGTGAGATATTTAGGCAGAGGGAAATGGAGAGAGCAGGGCGAGAAAAAGGCAGACAGAGCGGGGGTGTAAGAAAGAGAAATTGACAGACAGAGCAAAATAGCAGGAGAGAAGGGAGAGTCAGAGAGAGGGACAGGGAGGGAGTAAGAGCGAGAGGCAGACAGGGAGAAGGAGCAAGGTAGTGAGACCGAGAGTCAGACAGAAGGAAAGGCCAGGAGAGAAGGAGAGAATCAGACTGATGGAGAGGGAGCTCGGCAGCGAGGGAGAGAGACAGAAGCAGAGTCTGGCAGTGGAACAGGAAGGAGGAAACTTGAGTAAGAGAGTCAGACAGAGGAAAGGGAGGGAAAGAGCTAGCGATGTGATGTGTGTGACACAGAGGGAAATGGAGAGACACAGTTAAAGAAAGTGTCAGACAGAGGAAGAGGGAAGGTGTGAGAGAGAGATTCAGAGGGAGCGGAAGGATAGCAGTGAATGCGAGAGTCAGTTAGCGCGGGAAGTCGGGGCGAGCGAGAGACGGCGAGAGATTCAGACAGATGGAAAGGGAGGGAAGGATCAAACAGGAAAGAGAGTCAGACGGGGCCTTGGACGGGGCAAAGTCACGGAGAGAAGAGGCAGAGAAGGAAGGAAAGTGGGACAGGAAGAGAGAGACAAGGAGAGAGAAAGTGGTAGGTAGACAGCCAGAGAGAGAGAGAGGGAGATAAAAAGGATCAATTGTAAGAGACAAGTAGGAGAATTTGAGAGAGTCAGACAGAGGAAGAGAGAATAGAGAAGAGAGAGAGTGTGTGCCAGACAGAGGGAGAGGAGAGTGGGAGAGAGCGAGACAGAAAAAGACAGACAGAGAGAGATGTACGGAGGAAGTGTTGGAGAGAGAAAAATCAGACAAAGAAGAGTTAGGAATGGATTGAAAGAAATAGATTCAGACCGACATTGGTCAGAAAAGAGAAAGACTAAGTGCGCGAGTCAGACAAAGAGTATGGGAGGGAGAGATCAAGCAAGAAGAAGAAAGAGTGTCAGAGAGAGGGATCGGATGAGGACGTGGAAGAGGGATAGAGCGAGTCGGATACAGGGTGACAAAGGGAACGAAAGTGCGAGCGAGAGGAGAAGGGTGCATTATAAGATACAAAGTCAGAGGACGATGGAGGGAGGATTGGAGGGTGAGGGAAAAGTCATTCACATGGAGATGACCAGACGAAAGTGTGGTGCTGGAATAGAAGAGAAGATAAGGTGGCATCCGATGAGCTGGTGAATACAGTTTTCTGGCAGCAGGATTGAAGCTTATGAGCCAGGGGTTTGAGAGACAAATAGGGGGAAGGTAGTGAGAGTACGATAAGTAGGTGGAGGTGGGCTGAGGGTGATACTTCGGAGATGAGGTTGGAGGGGATAAGTGGGAAAGAAGATGGACACGCAGGAAGGTGAAGAGGGCAGTGTCGAGTTGGAAGGTTGGATCTGGGATAAGGTGGGAGTGTGGAAATGAGGAGACTGGTGAAATCCACATTAATCCTATGAGGTTATAGGTTCCCAAGGCGGAAAAGGAGTCGTTCTTCCTCCTTGCATTGGATGGTTAGTGTTTGGCAATGAAAGAGTCGTAGGACATGCATGACCGTGGGGGAGTGGTCGGGGTACATAAAGTGTTCGATTTGGGGCTGCGGAGTTACTTTGTGCATGTGTAACAGACATTTTCCCTGAAGCGTTCTTCAAGTACATGTCCTGTCTCTCCAATGCGACTGACTGTGTGGAGTTTGCACATTCTCCCCGTGTCTGCGTGGGTTTCCTCCGGGTGCTCCGGTTTCCTCCCACAGTCCAAAGATGTGCAGGGTCAGGTGAATTGGCCATGCTAAATTGCCAGTAGTGTTAGGTAGGGGTAAATGTAGGGGTATGGGTGGGTTGCGCTTCGGCGGGGCGGTGTGGACTTGTTGGGCCGAAGGGCCTGTTTCCACACTGTAAGTAATCTAATCTAATAATCTAATCTAATCTAATGCAGAGAAGACTGCATGAGGAACAAGGGATAAGTGCATGGCACGTGTGTAATTGCAGGCAAATCCCCGACATTTGTGGATGGCACCTTTAGCGTCTTGGATGGAAGTTAGGGGGAAAGTGTGGGCGCAGGCTTTTCAATTCTCGCAATGGAATGAGAAGGTGCTGGGTGAGGAATGTGGGTTTGTCCGGGGAGCGTGGAACTGAAAAAGAGTCTCAGAGGGAATGGTCTTTACGGAATGCAGAAGAGATGGGGAGGGAAATATATTTTTGGAGGGGTGTGGTCGAGACCAGGTGTGTAGGAAGTGGATGGGATGTGCTGGAGGTTATAGGCGATCACGTATGAAGGGAAGTCCCAGTCTTTGAAGAAGAAAGGCATCTGCTAAGGTCTATGGTGGAATTTGTCCTCCTGGGAGCTGATGCGGTGGAGGCAGATGAATTGGGAAAAAGGGATAGCATTTTTACAGGAAGCAGGGTGGGAGATGGTGCAGTCCAGCTAGCAGTGGGAGTCGATGGTTTTGTACAAGATCTCAATGTTGAGTCATTCACCGTAGCGCATTTTCTTGAAACCCACTGACTTCCAAAGCTATCTGGACGATACCTCCACACACCTTGCCTCCAATAAAAAAAACTCTATCCCTTCTTGTCAATCCCTCTGCGTTCGCCGCATCTGCTCCCAGGAGGACCGAATTCCGCCATAGAATATACCAGATGGCCTTCTACTTCAAAGGTCGATGCATTGAGTATAGGAATTGAGATGTTGCTTTACAATTGTGCATGTCATTCCTGAGTCTGCAGGTGGAGTATTGTGTACAATATTGGACCATGTTACAGGAATGAAAGGACGAAACGGAAAAGAAAACAAAAATATTTACGAGGATGGTACCAGTATTAATCGGCTTGAGTTAGTGGAACTTAGGAGAACGATTGATGACCTTAGTAACATGCATAAAATCATGAGGGGCATGGATGGGATGAATGCATATCGTCTTTTTCGAATGGGTGGATAATCGAAAACCAGAGGGCTCAGTCTTAAGCTGTGGCTGTAAAAATTATCAAAGAACCTGAGGGGTAACGTCTTCATGGAGAGAGTGATGTGCATAACAAATGGGCTGCCAGACTAAATGATTGAAATAGATTTAATAGCACTTTTTTCAAATAATAGCTAGTGACGTGAAATGGAAAGTTTTAAGTGCACACAGTGGTCAGCCTGGGCTAGTTTCGCCAAAGGACGTGTTTCTATACTGTGTTATGGAATAACGCTATTACTCTATGATTCGATGCAATAGATATTGAGCAATCAATTTGCAAGCGTAACAGAACATCAAAAAGTTGCGAGTAGACGTTAATTCATTAATGTAAGATGGGCAACGTATAAATATCAATCCTGTCATCAAAACAGATCAGAGGTTTAGGAGAATGATACAGGAGGAGCATTTTTAAATTGACGAACAAAAAATAATATTGTGATGCAGGCTGGAATGCAGGGACTTTATATGATGACAATGAATTAAACACCTCTGTCTCAGGACATATCTGTCGTTTTACAAATTCTGACAACGATCAACATGGTCTTGAAGCAAATCTTAAGTTGAATACAAAGTTTCAATGATATGTGACAAGGCTGTCTCTTTCATAGAATCATAGAATTCCAGCAGTGTGGAAAGAGGTCATTTGGCCCAGCAAGTTCAAACTGATCCTCCGAAGAGCAACCCAATTAGGCACATTCCTTACCATAGACCTCTAAACTTACCTCTGACTAAACCACCTAACAGACATATCATTAGCGTTATGGCCAAATTAGCATGACCATTTCTCCCAAACGGTCATGGGATAAAACCGGAATCTACACAGTCACGGGGAAAACGTGAAAACTCCACATACACAGTCGCCCAAGACGGAATCAAACCCAGGTTCCTGGCGCTGTGAGGTAACAGTTATTATGTTGTCCTTATACTTTTTAAAAAGAGATGTAGTACAGGCAGATTTGCCAAAATGTCTTAGGTGAGGCGAGATTAACAACGGCAAGGAACGTGAACAGTGGTTTCAACCCGTTTTACTTTTTGAAGTCTGGTTTACTTGTTGCTGGGAAACTGTTGGTGGGAGGGGAAGAAGCTGCTACAGTGCAAAATGGTTCGTGTTTAAGGCGATGATTCTTGAATGGTTTTTCTCTCTCTGAATGCCCTCTTGTCTGTTGGAAGTTTTGCTTGAATTTACCTTTTGTCAGGAAGTGAACTCTTAACATACTAAGGTATTGGAGCAGCTCTGCCAAATCGAGTTCATTACATTTTCAAATAGGTAAGTTATTCAAAGTTTGTGAGAAGATTTGTAGCTCGGGTGCTCGTTGCTGTGGTTCTGTTCGCCGAGCTGGAAGTTTTTGTTGCAAACGTTTCGTCCCCTGTCTAGGTGTCATCCTCAGTGCTTGGGAGCCTCCTGTGAAGCGCTTCTGTGGTGTTTCCTCCGGCATTTATAGTGGCCTGTCCCTGCCGCTTCTGGTTATCAGTTTCAGCTGTCCGCTGTCGTGGCCGTATATTGGGTCCAGGTCGATGTGTTCGTAGATGGAGTTTGTGGATGAGTGCCATGCTTCTAGGAATTCCCTGGCTGTTCTTTGTTTGGCTTGCCCTATAATGGTAGTGTTGTCCCAGTCAAATTCATGTTGCTTGTCGTCTGCGTGTGTGGCTACTAAGGTCGTGTCGAACAGCCAGGGAATTCCTAGAAGCATGGCACTCATCCAAAACTCCATCAACAAACACATCGACCTGGACCCAATTTCCCGGCCACTACAGCGGACAGCTGAAACTGACAACCGGAAGCGGCAGGGACAGGCCACTATAAATGCCGGAGGAAACACCACAGAAGCGCTACACAGGAGGCTCCCTAACACTGAGGATGTCACCTGGACGGGGACGAAACGTTTGCAACAAAAACTTCCAGCTCGGCGAACAGAACCACAGCAACGAGCACCCGAGCTACAAATCTTCTCACAAACTTTGAACACATACGGGCGAGAGACGCTACCACAAGCCAGGAAATGGGAATCCTGCACTGACGGCCTAAGCGCCACATACGAACAACTCCGGTTCCTGCATGAATGCCGAAAGAATCGAATCCTTCCACCAAGTGTCAGAAACAGACCGCCAGTCAACAACCCACAAGCCAGAGACACAGCCAGACAGAACGGACTCAGGATGGTCCAGGTAATGATTACAGACGCTCACAACAGACTTCACAGATACAGACAAGAAATTGCGCGCCAAAAGTCATTAATTTCAAAAACCACTAATCAGGAATGGACCGGGACCATAGTATAGGCTGTCACCATGGGACAGAACAGGACCACACACCGCGAAAAAACAGCACTAAAAGAAAAAATGGCCAAACTAACACACAACAAAGAGGACACCACAACACACACCTGGGTTAAAAACCTCTCCCACAGACAGTTCACGGACACGGAAAGAACAATACTGGCCAAGGGGCTCAACTACAACCACAGGGACGCCAAGACAGCAGACTTCCTAGCAGCACTAGAATGCACACGCAGGAACAATGGACTGACAGAAGAGACACAACAAACAGTGAGACAAAGTATCGTACCCCTGATAACAAGGAAAAGACAAACACATAACCTCAACACCAAGGAGGGGGAAGCACTAAAATCACTAAGAAACGATAAGAACATAATCATACTACCAGCAGACAAAGGCAGAATGACGGTCATCCTGGACAAAGCAGAGTACATCCAAAAAGCACAACAACTTTTATGCCAAACCTACCAAAAGAGGGAGTTTGACCCCACCCCACAGCTCACCAATAGGATAAACAACACACTGAGGTACCTACAAAAAAACGGACAGATAACCAGGTTTAACCTACAAAGAATGAAACCTGAAAGCAACAACACCCCCAGATTCTATGGACTACCTAAAGTGCACAAACCAGTCATCCCACTCAGACCCATAGTATCACTACCAGGGACACCATCACACAAACTGGCGAAAGAACTACAGCAGAAACTGAAACACCTGATCAGCGGATCCAGACACTCTATACAATCAACACAGGAATTCCTGGACATCATCAGAAATATACACATAAACAAGGAAGAAACCATGGTC